>NC_041406.2:10836080-10901080 GCF_900747795.2 Erpetoichthys calabaricus | reverse complement strand
CCAAGCGGATTAAATGGGCAAGCTCAAGTTATGAGATGCTTAATGGAACTGCTGGAGGTCATAGAGGAGCAGAGAAAAAAGACAAACCTGATGGCCATCATGGACAACACTGCATATCCACTCTTGTGACACGCCAACATATGAGGGCTTTCAGACGATAAATTATTCAGCAGAAGTGTGTCAAGAAACACAACACTCCACAACACAGGAGAAACACTCCCTTATACTAACAGCAGTTTGCCTTTATAGTGCCTTACTGGCACTGCTGAGACTGCTCTTTTTTAGCCAAGTCAGAAGATTCCTGTCATTTTAGTAATTCTGGGGTGCAATCGAGATGTGGGATCTATCATATAGTGCCTTTCCTATCTATCTGTCTGTCTGTCTGTCTGTCTGTCTGTCTGTCTGTCTATCTATCTTATAATGCCTTTCCTATATCTATCTATCTATATCTAATCGTCTGAAATAGAATAAACAGATGGTGGGCTGTGACTCGCGTTTTGATGGCGACTGTGATGTCTGACCACTTTTTTTTTTTTTTTTTTTTTTCGGGCACTGTGCGACTTTCTGAACTTGATCTTTCGAGTGTCTCCACCACACTTTTCTTCCTTATACCTCTGCGTAAGCCCAACAAAAAGTACGTTTTTCCTTGCCGCCACTTAGCATTCTTTGAAATTCTTCTTTTTTTTTTTTACATGACTTTTCCATTGTTTTTTAACCACAAACTGAACAGAAGGTGATTTTTATATTGATTTGTATATTAAAATATGCAAAATTCTGGGAGGAGACAGGGTGAGGCAGTAGTGGGTGGCATGCTGTCTCAGAGCTGCAGTGTCCCAGGTTCAAATTCCAGCCCGGTCACCCAATCTGTGTCAGTCTAATAACCGAATGGCATGAGTCACATGGTAGTGAGAGGACACAGACAGACAGACAGAGACAGGCCTCCTCCTTATGGACATGGATTTGAACCCAAGACTCTACAGCTGTGAGGCAGCAGCACTTATCCAGCGTGTCACAACCATTTTTTTCCACATGTTCATTAGAACTCATGGGCTGCACATTCCAGCTGCTCGGTGTCCACGGAGGAATTGTAAACTTGATGTCTTTGACTTCATTTTGGTACCTCGGTGAGTGTTTTGTTACCAGAGTTTTTGATCTGCGTTTCTTATATTGTCATCCTGAAAGGCGATCCAGGAATGAAACGGATACAGGACGAAACTCGCTTTCTTAATTGCACCCCATCGAGCTGTGATGCCACAGTGAGAGAGATTATTTACAGGGCTTTTGCCGTCTAAGTGACAACATGTTAGAAAATGCCATTGATTATTTATTGTTACCGTAACCACACACTCGTTTGGATTGGACTTCAGCAGTTAGTAAAGCTGCAAAAAAATAAAAAGCAAACACAAGCTCCATTTTGTGGTCTTCCAGTTACTAATGCAATCAGATGAAATGTTTCAGGGAAATACAATTTCTATAATAATGTGCCCTTTGAAGTAAAACCAACAGCACACATTTTGTGAAGCAAGACTGAGGGACAAGTTGTGAGTTGAGCAGCTGAGCCGGTTTGAGGGTTTTTGCTGCCCATAGGCACAGATGTCAATAGTGCCCACCACCCCCTCTGCTTTGAGAAGAATCGTCACCGCCAGAGCTGTTCCTTTCAGACCTGGAGATGGGAATGGGGGCAGCGAAGTATTTAGGACGTCACAATTTGAGAATGTTGAGTTATAGCAACATCTGTTTACAAGAATGTCTCAAAAAAATCTGCTCTTTTTTCAGAAAATAAGCAGGAATCTGGCTGAATTAGTAGTCTGTAGAGAAACGTTAAAAGCAATAAATTGATATAATTAAAAAAGAAACACTTAAGTAATTGCTAACACTGCAGTTTAATTCCTATTTAAACCACCAGCTAAACTTGTGCCTCTTGATGTTTTATTTTTTTAAAAAACATTACCGTAACAGGGAGACCTGGGGACCTGGGTTCGCTTCCCGGGTCCTCCCTGCGTGGAGTTTGCATGTTCTCCCCGTGTCTGCGTGGGTTTCCTCTGGGCGCTCCGGTTTCCTCCCACAGTCCAAAGACATGCAGGTTAGGTGGATTGGCGATTCTAAATTGGCCCTAGTGTGTGCTTGGTGTTGTGGGTGTGTTTGTGTGTGTGTGTTCTGCGGTGGGTTGGCACCCTGCCCAGGATTGGTTCCTGCCTTGTGCCCTGTGTTGGCTGAGATTTGGCTCCAGCAGACCCCCGTGACCCTGTGTTCGGATTCAGCGGGTTGGACGATGGATTACCATAACATACAGTATGTACATGTCATTTACTGTATATCTACTCTATTAAAATCCTAAGCCTAAAAGTGCAACGCTTTTATGTGACTTCTTATGTCACGCTTTAAATCAGGCTTATTTTGAAACCTACATGTATATGTTTGGTATCATTCTTTTCAGAATTTATCGAACTTTTATATGATATTGTTAGATTTTTAGATTCTTATTCCATTTTTAAATTAAAAACTAAAATATCAAGAACTCACGTCCCACGAGACGAGACTTTGTGCCAAAAGATTTAACCGCACCTGGGGCCGGAAATAAAAGACAAAAGAGTAGGACAGCTGCTGTACAGGCTTTTAAATGTTCGAAGCGCAGTGTGAGATGCAGGTCACTGCTGCTGATCGAGCAAAGAGGAGGTTAAAAAAATATATATATTTGTTTCCCATTGTATCGCCGTTTAAGTCGGGGTTTTGGAGGAGCAGCCGCGTATCCTTGGGGTGCGTTCAGCCCCCCTCTTCACAATGCGAGCGGCAGCGACGCAAAGTGGCTGGGCGCAGGCTGGGGAGATTGGCGAGCGAAGCGAGCAGTGGGTAAGCTGCCTAGTTCAGGGGTGTCGAACTCCGGGCCTGGAGGGATGCAGTGGCTGCAGGTTTTTATTCTCACCCTTTTCCTAATCAGTGAGCAGTTTTCACTGCTAATTAACTTCTTTTCCCTTCATTTCAATAGCCCTGTTTTTTAAGGATTCAGTCCTCTGAATTGATTTGTTTCTTCATTAAATGGCAGCCAAACAGAAATGAGATGTGAACAAGCCAACAGATGACCAGCTAAACTGGGATTTCAAACTCCAACCAATTTCACTCTAACCAGTCTCTTAATGAGAAGCGGATTCGTCCTATTAATTAAGCCCATTATTTAATTCAATGGCTTGTTGCTGCTCTCATTCTGCCACAGCAGACATTTCCAAATCTGTTGATTTTTTTTGTTTATTCTGTCATATGGTGACTTGTTTGATGTCTCATTATTGTTTGGCTACTAATTAAGGAAAAAGAGACAATTAAGGGGCCTGAGTCAAGTTAATTAAAACTAAAGCAAAAGAAGTTAATTAGCAGTAAAAACGACTCACTAATGAAGAAGATGGTTAAAATGAAAACATGCAGCCACTGCGGCCCTCGAGGACCTGAGTTTGACACTTGTGCCCTAGTTAATAAAATAAATTGAAAACTTAGCATAATGACAACATTCAGTGAACCTGAGAATAGTATGATTCTCTTTAAATAGGAATCTTTACCCACAATTCCTTTGTACCGAATGTTCGTGTATGCAAATGATGCAATTTACCTGTTATTGTTGGACTGTGTAGGTCATCAGACGTTAAGACCGAATGTTGCCAGTATGCAAAAATAACATAAGACAATATAATCGGTGTCATAGACCGACCGGGACGCCTTTTCATCAAAAAGACCAGGGGCCTCATGTATAACGCCGTGCGTAGAACTCACACTATAACATGGCGTAAGCACAAAAGCAGGAATGTGCATACGCACAGAAAAATCCAGATGCAGGAATCTGTACGTACGCAAACTTTCACGTTCTTCCACTACATAAATCCCGATCAGCGTGAAAAGTAACGTATGTGCACGCGCCTTCTGTCCCGCCCCAACTCCTCCCAGAATTACGCCTCTTTGAATATGCAAATCAATATAAATAGCCTTCTGTGAAAAGACAATGGGAAAAGCACGGGGGGAAATATAAGAATTTCAGCGAATACCAAGTGGAGGCAAAGGAAAAACGTACTATTTGTTGGTTTAAACAGTGGTATAATCAACAAAAGGAAGCTGATCGAGTGACAGAGTGTCGGAGAAATTCGAAGGCTCATCTTCACAAAGTCGCACAGTGCCCGAAATAAAAAAGAAATCACATATCAAAGTCACCGTGAAAGGGCAAGTCGTAGCCCACCGTCTGAGTGTCATATGAAAGCTTATTAGGGTACAGACAAAAAAAATAGGCACACAGTGGGGAAAAAAGCACGAAATGTCAACTTTAATCTCGAAATTTCCACTTTAATCACGTAGTTTATTTTGCCATTAAAGTAGAACATCATAAACTTCATCTTAAAATCGTTTAATTTACTAGTTTCTCAAATCCCATTGTAACTAAAGTGGCACATTAAATGCTTTGTTCTGTATTTGATCTTCTATGTGCTCTATGTGTATGAATCACTACCTGCTTTTTAAACGGGCTTTCTTTTTCTCTGACAGGACACATAATCCATTACATTCGTGATATTACAGCTCTCTGAATAATTAAAATACTGAGATGTATACGTGATATCTTTTTCATGATGATAGGAATGAAAGCATGTTATTAAACATGGGAACACGGTGGCGCAGTGATTGTTCATGTCTCACGCAAGAGGCTTGCGGCGCCATGCGCTACCTTCGATGAAATAATTTACTACAGAAGTACGGTCTCTTTCAAACGTACTAACCTCCGATTCCTGTCCTTACTTTTCTTTCTCCAAAAACCCAATCGCCACACAATCAGGTATGTAATAGACGTGAAGCCATCTGTAAGCTTAGAACGCCAATTCTTCAAAACTTTTAAGGAACATTGAAATATCTTCATAGTACATGTTTAATTGTTCTATCCGTCTAGCATTCCAGTGTCGCGTCAGCACCAGGAAGAATACAACGCAATGCAGGAACAATCCGTGAACTAGCTAGCACTGCGGTACCGTGTCCTCACATGTTTAATTATTAACAATACGGATTATTTAAATGAAGTTAAATTTTTATCTGTATAATATAATCAACATATTTTGCTGCATTTCATCTTAAAAATGAATACCGTCATCATATGTAAATACGCGCTTTATAAAGTGGCGCAGGTTGTGCAATATTATAACTGTACTACAAGTTTACAGTGAGGTAATTGTACTTATAAGTAAACAGTTCTACAAGGAGCACTTGATGGACCGATTGAGTGCGTTTATAGTTCTTTGGATCAAACCTTTTCTAAACCGCGAAGTCCGTACAGGGAAGTCTCTGAAACGTTTTGCCGTGGCTCAGGCAGCGTCTGCTTCATGCTGTATACCGATATTTCTCTTTCCGATCAGCTGCTGCTGTGATTCCTCACTCAGATACAGTGATATAAATACTCCGAGTGGTACAGTGAGAGTAATATGGAAAAAAATGATCTGCTGTGGCAACCCTTAACGGGAGTAGCTGAAAGAAGAAGAAGATGCAGTGAGAGTTATAATGCTAAAGCAGTTATGGTATTTGGAATACTATGGCTATTCCCTGGACCATTATATTGCTGCAGGTTAATTACAATCAGATGCATTACACTAATAAACAATATGCAGTTAATTTCAGTGTATTTATAACGCCGCGTCAGGAATGTGGAGCTAAGAAAGAAAGGGTGATCACACAGGAACAGTAGCACTGCTTTGACGCTGGGTGCCGCCAGTCTGCAAAACCGAGCGGAGAAATTGCATACGCCAAGGTATAAGTTACCGTGGAAATGTGCGTGGCTTTACGCCAAGTTTAGGTTTTATACATCGCGATTTCAGTGTGGCAATGTGAATATGCAACATTTCTGTGCGTACGCACCGTTTATACATGAGGCCCCAGGGGAGCAAGCGTGGTCAGAACAATACCTCCCCTGGTGCAGCGGTGCCTCAGACTCCTGCAGGGCTTCATGGGAGATGGAGTTGTTTACAGCCCTGTTGGGATCCAGAGGTGCAGCAACCGCTCCTGAGCCCATATGGGCGATCCTTTCACTACACCCGGGTAATGTATAAAAGCAGACAGTAGTCAGGAAGCCAGAGTCGGATGGAAGGTGGGCGAAGCTTGCCAAGGAGGAGTGGAGGAGAAAAGCAAAGAGAAGGAAAGTATTGTGAAATGTTCTGTGCTTTGGACTGTGTTGTGCCTGTGGGAAACGAGGAAGGAGTTTCCCACAAGGTGAAGAAAAATAATTAAACCATTTGTTTTTATCAGTGTGCCTCTTGTGTCTGCGTGTGTCGGGTTAAGTGGCTGCTACTCCCTCTACACTTGTCACATCGGATATTCGGCTTGAGCCTGAGTGTTTGTAGGTCTGCATTGTTTAAAAAAAATATTGGGTCGCCCAAGGCCGTTTCTGGGCAACAGATTGTGCTGTGCAAAGTGCTAACAGAGCAGGCGCTGCTGAGGCGCACCGCATAAACATTTCTTTGTGTTCCGGAGCAGTCCGTATAAATTCTTCAGGACAGGAATCTCTACATGGGGCTGCAGTAATGTGCCCTGACCACTAGAGGAGACCCTACGCGCTTGCCTAGACCACCTATGCCCAGAGACGGCCCTGATCGAAAGTGAACATTTCTACTGTACATTTTCATATTTAGTGAATTTTGTAATCATGCTAAGAAAAAAAAAACTTAAATCCAAAGCTTTTTTTAAAAAAGAGAAATTGGCTTCTTTTTGTGTGTTCTGAGCTTGATAAGCCCAGAAGAATCTTCATATTAAAAGCCAACTTGTGCACAGTAGGGGGCACTCTTGAGCCATAACCCCATTTTGTTTACCCTCTGAAAAATGAGTCTGAAATGTTGAAATTTTTTCAACAAGAAAAAATGTTTTTATGTGTAACATAAGCGTTAACAGTAAATACCAAAAAATTAACATAGTGTGTATAGAAAAGAATCCCCCCCTTCGAAATATTCCCATTTTTTTTGCTTTATATGAAATAAATAAAAAAATAAATGAAAACACACAAACCAATATTTTTTCCAGCTTTACTTACTCAATGCAATCTATAACATTCAAGTGAAAGATTTCACAGCTACAGTTCAGAAAATTATATAAAATTAAAAACAAGAAATCCTGAGATGAATAAACGACCACTCCCCTCCTAAACTCAATCAGGTGTCAGTGCCCACCATTTCCATTGCGGTTACTGGCTTCCTTCCACCTGTGATCAATTGTAATCAGTGTGATTAGTGAAGCTGTTCCTGGAGCATTCATTCCCTTGCTTGATAGTGCCACTGACAGCAAACAACTGACTATGGGTGGCAGGACACTTTCAAAAGATCTCAGGGGCAGAGTTATGGACAGACACAAGGCAGGAGATGGATACAAAAAAATCTCAAAGGCTTTATCAATCCCAAGGAGCTCAGTAAAGTCCATAAGTGGCAAGTGTTTGGTACTACTAGGACCCTCCCTGGATCCGGCCGTCCCTCCAAACTGGATGGAAGAGCAAGGAGGAAACTGGTAAGAGAGGTTACCAAGAGGCCACTTTGAAGGAGTTACAGGATTTGATGGCAAAGAGTGATCATTCTGTGCATGCGACAACAATTTCACAAGCGCTCCACAATTGTGGCTTGTTCAGGAGGGTCGCAAGGAAAAAGCCACTTCTCAAGAAAGACCACATTAAGGCTCATGTGAGCTTTGCCAGAATACACCTTGAAGATTCTGATGCCAAGTGGAAAAAGGTCTTATGGTCAGACGAGACCAAAATCAAACTATTTGACCTCAATACCAAACGGTACACCAATGCAGCTCACCATCCACAACACACCATACTTACAGTAAAGCATGGAAGTGGCAGCATCCAGTTGTGTGGGGCCTGGGGCTCTCGTTAGGGTAGAAGGAAAAATGGATGGGGCAAAATACCATCAAATTCTGGAGGAAAACCTGCTACCCTGTGCCAGAAAGTTGAAGATGGGCAGAATGTTCACCTTACAACACGACAACGACCCGAAGCACGCAGCAAAGTTGACCACACAGTGGCTGAAGGAGAAAAAAGGTAATGTCCTCGTGTGGCCCAGTCAAAGCCCAGACCTAAATCCCATTGAAAATCTGTGGAAAGATTTGAAGATAGCAGTCCACCAACGCTCACCATCCAATTTGACCGAACTTGAACAGTTCTGCAAAGAAGAGTGGGGGGCAACTATCGAGTGGGCTCAATCTAGATGTGCAAAGCTGATAGAGAAGAATCCCAACAGACTCAAGGGTGTCATTAAAGCAAAAGGTGGGTGAACAAAATGGCATTGACATTGGGGGAGTGATCCTTTATTCATCTCAGTAGGTCTTGTTTTTGATTTTTTTTTAATTCTTCTGAACTGTAGCTGTGAGATCTTTCATTTGGATGTTATGGATTGCATTGAGTAATTAAAGCGGGGAAGAAATATTGGTTTGTGTGTTTACATTTAAGGCTGTAAAGCAAACAAAATGGGAATATTTCGAAGGGGGGGATTGTTTTCTATACCCACTGTAAATACAGCAGGAAACATCTGTCCGAGTGTCCACTGCTGTACTGCTGCAGATTTAGTTCACGCCCTTCATGTGACGTGTTTTGAAACTGTCACCAAATCACAGCCCTGTGTTACAATCAGGAGAGTAGAAGCGCGTTTCTCTGCACTCTTTTCTTATAAAGTTTTTTGTGTTGCTTGCGCATGAGAAGGTAGAATTTCAGTGCCTGATTTGCATGATGGACACCCGCCGTTGTGTTATTGCATTCTAGCACATTGTAAGACTTTGCGGCTTTCACATTTCCGCTGACATGAACATTGACAACTGCTACATTCTGAACAGGGCTCAGCAGGCTAACGTCTTTCTTGTCCTTCCACTTCATCACATTCATTTTGCCCTTTTTGCCACGCTAAAGATTCACATACCCAAAGTCATCAGGCATATCACAGCAGTTTGGTCATACAAGTGACATATGCATCAGTTACCCTATCCACGTCAATTCTGACCAATAATGGCTCGGTTTAGTTTGTTCTAAAACTGACTTTGCGGCTTCCTGTTTACATGCCATTGTGCATTTTGTTTGAGGGTTCCATCACATTTCTAAATATTGATGAGCTAGCGTACTGTAGAGTGGCAGAAATAATCATGGATTGTTTTTTGCAGCAGTATTTTATGTCATCCACTAGATGGCAGCAGAATACTGTCCAAAGTGTTTTTTGGGCTTCTCTGGGTATCACAACCATAACGGCTGAACCTGAAAGATACCCACCAGAAAACGGCAACAAATAAACGATTCCCAACTCCTGAGCCTTCTCAGTCAATTTAAATAGCCTGAGGGAGGGGTCTCGGGAGTGGTGACATCAGGGCGGTCCCGCCTCCTAGGGCTCCACCCACAAGGAACAGCAGCACATCTTTTTTAGAATTGCAAATGAAACCAACAGAAATGACACAAAGGCTACAAAAAAGGATAAAATGTACAGTACACAAGTCCAGAGTGATGCGTAACGGTGGAGTCGTTACCATGACGTGTTGTGCAGTTGCAGTTGCTAGGGGTGTGGTTCAGGGAGTCACATGGTGTGATATCCCCGGCGGGATGCTTTAAGTAGTCGGTGTTGCGTGTTTTATGCATTCCAGGGTGTGTATTTTTTTTCTAAACCCACTAGAGTGTGTGTGTGTGTTTCGGATTACGGATTTCAGGTATTTCTTCCTTTGATTTTCTGTCTATGACTTATCAAAGTTTTAAGGTTTATGTTTTGTGACGGGCGGCCGAGTCCCATGCCCGGCCGGGATGCCCCTTCAACACTGGATCCGGGGGAGCAGCCATGGGATGCACTCTGTCCCCCGGAACGCATGGTGGCAGCCCTCCTGGGTTACATCAGGGCCACAGGTGTGGGACTTCAGGACTCCGATCTGTTGGGCTCCGTGGCCACTGCCCGGAGGAACTGCATGGCTTAACGAGCTTCTGTGGGCTGGAATGCAGGCACACCCGGAAATGCAGCCTAATTAGGCCAATTACCACCTGGAGCACTTCCGGGAGGGCTACGAATGGAGCCTGCAGCCACTACTCAGGGGCCAGAGTCAGGAGGAAGAGGAGGAGGAGTGGTGGTGGTGGTGGTGGTGGTGGTGGTGCCAGAAGAAGGGTTGGTTGTTTTGATTAAGTGCTTGAGACTGTGTACTGCCTGTGGGGTTCACGGGGAAGACGTGCCCCACAGGGGAAGAAAAATAAAAGTCTAGCAGGTTTGACACGTGCCTCAGTGTGAATCTGTGCCGGTTCGGGTGGCTATATAGCGCCTTATTTCACAGTTTTCATCTCCCAGTCCATCATTATTCCTGACGGTCTTGATATCTGCTCGAACAGAACACTGATGGTTTCCCTACCACTTGTCTTTTTTTACAATGACTATCATGTGCTTTTCCCCCATAAAAATGACTTCCCTGAGGTCTTTCTGGCTTTTCTAAATGGGGCTTTGATTATTTTGTTTTGTCCATAAAGTAAAACTCTGGACTTTTCGGCACTCTGGTGATTCACTCTGAAGGCCTCCTCATGTTTCACTTTGTTCTCATGTACTTTCTTAGTCCTGGCAGCCTGGTCTGTACTGACCACTTGGCTTGACCACAGGCTATTCTTATACCATAAATTACAGCACATGGCATGGGCCTGGGCACAGATCTGCTTGCCCTGGGATTGCCAGTCCTGTCATTGGGCCTGCATGTGCCAACTTCAGCAGCACTTCACATTGGATTCTGCTTATGCAACACAATTTTAAAGAGAGGGGAAAAAAAAAAAAATGTCTTCTCTTCTTCAGGCGGAGTGGTGGCTCTGAGGCTAGGGATTTGCACTGGCAATCGGAAGGTTGCCAGTTCGAATCCCGTAAATACCAGTAGGGACTCTGCTCTGTTGGGCACTTAAGCAAGGCCCTTAACCTGCAATTGCTGAGCTCTGTGAGTAGTGAGAAAAGTGCTATATAAATGCAAAGAATTATTATTATCATTATTATAGAACGTCAGAGCAAGAAACGCCAAGTGGAACTAAAGAAGGTCCGGTCCACCTCAGGGCAGCCATGTTTCTATATCTTCGCCTTTGTTCAGTGACTTGTGGCTGCTTTTTCAATGCGGGGGAACAATGTAAAAGTTAAGACAAAATAATTTTTATGTGTTCTTCTACAACAAGGCCCTCAAATAACTTGAAATGTTCCAAGGCATTTTCTTGAATTGCACTCTTTAGGCTGCACATTTTGTTATGATGCACTACTCAAAAAAAAAAAAAATGAAGGGAATGCTTACAGTCGTGGCCAAAAGTTTTGAGAATGACCCAAGTGTTGGTTTTCACAAAGTTTGCTGCTTCAGTGTTTATAGATCTTTGTGTCAGATGTTTCTGTGGTATACTGAAGTAGAATTACAAGCACTTCAGAAGTTTCAAAGACTTTTATTGACAATTCAGTTTATGCACAGAGTCCATATTTGCAGTGTTGGCCCTTCTGTCTTTTTCAAGACCTCTGCAATTCGTCCCGGCAGGGTGGCAATCAACTTGTGGGCCAAATCTTGACTGACGGCAGCCCATTCAATGCTTGGAGTTTGTCAGAATTAGTGGGTTTTTGTTTGTCCGCCCGCCTCTTGAGGGTTTGACCACAAGTTCTCAGTGGGGAGTTTCCTGGCCATGGACCCCAAATGTCGATGTTTTGTTCCTCGGGTCACTTAGTGCTCACTTTTGCCTTCATTGCTGGTCACCAAACTGTTCATGGATGGTTGTTAGAAGTTGCTCTCGGAGGAGGTTTTGGTCCCATTCTTTATTCATGGCTGTGTTCTTAGGCCAAATGGTGAATGAGCCCACTGCCTTGGCTGAGAAGCAACCCACATGACATGAATGGTCTCAGGATGCTTTACTGTTGGCCTGAGACAGGACTGATGGTAGTGTAGCTCACCTTTTCTTCTCTTCAATCGGAAAGGGGATTCATCAGAGAAAATGACTTGACCCCAGCAGTCCTCAGCAGTTCAATCCCAGAATATCAGTCTGTCCCTGATGTTTTTCTTGGCTTCTTTTTGCCCTCCTTGACACCCACCAGGCCATCCTCCAAAAGTCTTCACCTCACTCACACCTGCCTGCTGCCATTCCTGAGCAAGCTCTGCCCTGGTGGTGCTCCGATCTCAAGCCATGAATCAAGAATGGCACCAAAACATCCTCCGAGATCAACTTCTCCCAACCATCCAAGAACAGTCAATCCTTCCTTCCGGTATCTCTGCCAGGATGGGAATTATAAGGCATTATAAGGGCAAGAAATCCACCTTGATCCTGGGCGAGAGTGCCCGTCCGTCCTCCTGGGCACTTGCAAATGCATTGTGCAAGTGTAATATACCCACGGTGTCCGGGTGCAGGACTAAGGGATCACCAAGCGGAGGAATAGTTAGGTTGTCCCGTTTCATAATGGCAAGTCCAACAAAAATGTGCCTGTTGGCTTCAATAAGCAGCTCGCTTGGGCAAAGAAAGCAACAAAAGCAACTCAACTGTTTGCTGTGGAAGTCGGGGTCAGTGACTGGATCTCCGTCTGGCGGTTTGCTCTGTTCACAAATGACAACTCCTTCCGGGCAGCCGGGCTTCTTATCATGCGGGTGGACCAGAATGGGTGGGGCTAAGTGCCCTCATTGGGTGGTTTTGTCTGTGCTGCGGGGTAAGGAGGAGAAGGGAATGTTAGCAACTGCGCCCTCTGTTGCCCTGGTGGGTTTTCACAATCCTCAAGTGAGCCCATGAGGAGATCCTTGGATGCACATGCATGACAACACACTGAACATCAGAAACGTGACAAACGAGAGGAGACCATTCAGTCCATCAAGCCCATTTGTTTAGCTAATAGCTAAGCCGTCCCATAACTGTGTTTGTTAGGTTTCAGCGTCTGAATTCTTCGAAATGCCTGTTTAAACAGCCTTACAACTTCTGGTACAAACCGTCCCTGATCTACTGGCGTGAGTGCCGGTGGTCCAAACAGAACAGTGAGTGAGACTGTGCAGGATGGCTGAGCTTTTTATTAATTTGGTTTGCCCCTCTACAACAACAACATTTATTTCTATAGCACATTGTCATACAAATGATGGAGCTCAAAGTGCTTTACAGGATGAAGAAAGATAAAATATAAAAATTAGATTAGGCAACACTAATTAACAAAGAATAAAGTAAGGTCTGATGGCCAGGGAGGGCTGGAGAAAAAAACAAAATCTGCAGGGGTTCAGAGGCCACGAGACCACCCAGCTCTCCCTAACATAAATGATCTCAATCAGTCCTCATGGTTTTCAGGCTTCACGTGGGAGAATTTGATGATGATGATGGTCATGTGGACCTCTGGCCTTTAATCCATTAGTGTAGGGACTGCATGGTGCCCTGATCAGGTGGTGGGGGCGCAGATCACTGACACAGAAAACCGGAAAAAGAACAGCAGAGAAAGTATGGGTTAGTATAGATTGTGGAGATTTGATAAAAACGATAATTCAATGCATATACAGAGTATCAGGGATAAACTAAAATGAAGCTATGAGAAAGCCATGTTACAATAACGCGTTTTTAGCAGTTTTTCAAGGTGCTCCACTGTATTAGCCTGGCGAATTTCTATCGGTAAACTCGTATTTAACAGCAGAAGGCCGCCTCACCACTTTTAAGTTTAGCTCTTGGAATGGTAAGCAGACCCTCATTTGAAAATCTAAGGTTACAATTTGAAGTGTAAGGTGAGAAGCATTCTGAGATATAGGACTGAAGGCTTTGTAAACCATAAGCAGTATTTTAAAGTCAATTCTAAATGGCACAGGTAACCAGTGTAATGACGCTAAGACTGGTGTGATGTGCTCAGATTTTCTTTTCCTAGTTAAGATTCTAGCAGCTCCATTCTGCACTCGTTGTGACCGATTGATGCTTTTTTTGGGCGGTCCTGAGAGGAGGGCGTTACAGTAATCTAGCAGACTGA
Source organism: Erpetoichthys calabaricus (assembly GCF_900747795.2). Classification (NCBI taxonomy): domain Eukaryota; kingdom Metazoa; phylum Chordata; class Cladistia; order Polypteriformes; family Polypteridae; genus Erpetoichthys; species Erpetoichthys calabaricus. The sequence goes on along the minus strand of NC_041406.2, from coordinate 10,887,149 downwards.
AAACAAAAGCGTCAACTCATTTCTTGGCATCTTGCAGAGTTCTAAGAGGTCTAGCTTTTGCTATATTTCTTAAGTGAAAAAAATGCTGTCCTAGTAATCTGATTAATATGTGATTTAAAATTCAGGTCAGAGGCAATAGTTACCCTCTACATTCTTTACCTCCGTCTTGACTTGTAATCCTAATGGATCAAGTTTATTTCTAATAACCTCATTATATCCATTTTAACCAATCACTAAGATTTACAATTTCTCCTTATTTAGTTTGAGAAAATTACTACTCATCCATTCAGAAACACAAGTAAGACATTGGGGTCAATGAATTGACAACAACATTTATTTATATAATATACTGTAGCACATTTTCATACAAACAATGTAGCTCAAAGTGCTTTACATGACGAAGAAACAAAAAAAAGACAAAATAAATAATTAAAATTAGAGAACACTAATTAACATAGAATAAAAGTAAGGTCTGATGGCCAGGGAGGACAGAAAAAACAAAACAGACGGCTGGAGAAAAAAATAAAATCTGGAGGGGTTCTGAGGCCACAAGACCGCCCAGCCCCGTCTAGGCATTCTACCTAACATAAATGACCTCAATCAGTCCTCATTGTATTCAGGGTTCTCATGGAAGAATTTGATGATGATGGTCATGTGGACTTCTGGCCTTTAGTCCATCAATGTAAGGACATCACGGTACTTTGATTAGGTGGTGGTGGCGCAGATTGCCACCACAGAAAACCGGAAAAAAAACAGAAGAGAAGTAGGAGTAGTAGTAGAATCAAGAGAGTCGGGGTCATCCGGCGCTATTAATAAATACAGTTGTGTGTCGTCAGCATAGCTGTGGTGGTTCACGTTATGCTAACATCTAATTCAGTGAGCGTAATATCTGTCCTGAACTGAGGGCCGCTGGGTACCAGTCCCGTTCTGTGCTGCCATCGCCCCCCTCTGCAGTGCTTTACCCTTATAAGGTGAGCGGGGTGTCATGCCAGGGTATTATGCGGTCAGTGAGGATGACCTCCACTGTGCCCATGTAGAAGTTCAGGAGAACATCTAACATCTGAGGAAGCAGAGGTGCTGTTGAGCCTCAAGAACTGAAATGTGTTGTGCCCACTTCAGTTCATTCAAGGAATTTCTGCGAGTAGAAACCTGAACTGTGTCACCATTCTGTGGTCTGCCATGTTGCACATTCCAGCTCCAGTAATAAGACTGTGTGGCGTGTCTGAATGACCACTGAAGCATCGACTTGTCTCAATGTCTCTTTGTCTGTTTTTTTTTTTTTAACAGAAGACCGTGAGGCTGGTGGTGAACTACCACAAGACCCAGAAAGCAGTGGTGCGCGTAAGCCCTGTTGTCCCACTGAGCAATTTAATTCCCATCATTTGTGACAAATGTGAATTTGATCCACGGCACATTGTCCTACTGAGGGACAGCAGCAGCAGTAAGGGCCTGGACCTCTCCAAGTCCTTGAGCGACCTGGGAATTCGGGAGCTCTACATCTTGGACCACAGCTTAGGTAAGTCTGTCTTTGTCTTTTTCTTGTTGCTGTTGCTCTGCTTGTCCACATTCTTGATGGCACTCTCATTACTGAGAGTCATTTCTCTTCTGCCCATTAAGATTTCAATTTTGCCTTTTTTGTGGTTTTGTTTCCAGCTCTGCGCTCTAAAATTCACTCTGCGCCAATTCTGAATTTCTCAGGTATCGTATCCTGTCATGTGATTTGCTCAAACGCCAGCTAACACCATGTGTGGCACCCTTAGGCTGACTCCGCACTAACAATGCAATGGTTGTCCTGTCACTTTATAATTGTGCAGTGTTACATGTCACACCAGATGTGAGGTGGGCTTCACTCCTGTCAAGTATGTAAGGTGGGGACTCTTGTCAGTGGTAGCCATTAAAGAGATGTGTGTACACTGGGTTGGATCCAAACGAAATGCTACTTAATCTGTCAGTCTGTCTTTACTTTATATAGTGTGTGTTCACCCAAGTGAACAAGGGGCAACAAAACTGGGAATATTTTGTGGTGCCAACACAGCCCCCCCATTTACTAATCCGGTCCAAAACAAATGCAACACCCGATGGTGTGAGAAACAACAACAAGAATAGATGCCACAAAGCTAACTGGCTGCTGATGGGTCCTCCCACTTGGAGCTCCTCATGTTAGGTCGTCTCTGTGCTCAATGACGCCTCCTTCTGGGCGGTCATCCCGTTGAGGCTCCAGGGCCAGAAGGGGGCGGCATCTGTTGTTTCTCAAGACCGTGGAAGAAGAAAATGACAAGACTGTTAGCGACAGCGCCCCCTCTTGGCCTGAGGTGGTATCACATACCTGGCAAGGCACTTGGATGGTGATTCTCAGATGTGCATACATGACAAGTGTCATCCATCAAATAAAACAAGAAGGGGCTGAAGAAAGCAAATTGAATCACAAAAGTTACATTCACATCTGACATTTAGCCTGCTTGTCTAACTACACGTCCATTGGATTGACAGGAGGACCCCTATCCATAAAGTAGCATGCTTGTAGCTTAAGATGACCATCTTGAACTTTACAACCTGACCCTGAAGTCACTAAGTCACTCCTCCGTCTCTTTGCAGCTCCATGACTTTGTAACCAGTTTTCTGTTTTGCTTGTGAAAAACTAACAGTTCTGTGCATTTTATCATCACCTGCTTAATGGCTTGCTGCTCACACCCTTAACATGCATTGTGTCAATTTGTTTGTCTGTTTAATTAATTTTTTTACATTACTGCTTTCTTCTGCTTATCCAATCTGTGACTTGACATTTCCAGATCCAAGTCGGACATCTTCAGTGAGCACGAGTGTCTCCGATAAAAAGGGTCTCCTGGGTTTCTTCAAGCTTAGAAGAAAAAGTAAGGTAGGAGAAAGACCTCCAAGTTCAGCGCCTTTGAAACTTGGCTTCAGTTTGGTGCTTCTTTAAGTCGTTCAGACTGATTAGAGCAGGGGTACTCGGCTCTGGTAATGGGGGTCTGCACTGGCTGTAATCAAATATTTATTTTAGAACCCGTTACTGTACTACTAAAGCAATCCGATGTTTTTGGGCTTAGTTCTAGTTACCTCGTTTGTTAAAAGTTAATGTGCCCCAAGGGTTATGACTTCTATCTATCTATCTATCTATCTATCTATCTATCTATCTATCTATCTATCTATCTACCATATAGTGCCTTTCACCTCTATCTATCTATCTATCTATCTATCTATCTATCTATCTATCTATCTATCTATCTATCTATCTATCTATCTATCTATTATACCTTATAGTGCCTTTCATATCTATCTATCTATCTATCTATCTATCTATCTATCTATCTATCTATCTATCTATCTATTATACCATATAGTGCCTTTCACCTCTATCTCTCTATCCAATTGCCTATTTCAGTGCTTCTCAAACTCAGTCCTGGGGGTCCACTGTGGCTTCAGGTTTTTGTTTCAATCAGATTCATAATCACTGACAACACCTGATAACGCTGATCTCAATTAATTAGCTGGTATTTTTATTTTTCTCTTAATTTATTCTACATTAAAAAAGCACAGCAGCAGGATTTTTACATTTATAAGACATTTAGAAATATTTCCATTTTTGCTATTGATTTGTAAGCCTAAGTCTGTTTTGTTAATTTCATTATATTTTGCTCTTTTTCTGTACAGTTTGCCCCCTTCATTGTGTCTTAATAATGACAATTAAAATTGAGCAGAACAGACACCCAGGCAAACGACACGGAATCATGAAAGACTGCAACTACTTTAGCGTCAGCCCCACTTATTAGTAAATAATGCATTAATTAAACAATTAAAACACCTGGAAAAATAGAATGACAATCAAGATGAAAATATTGTTAAAAAGAAATACAATACATTATTCCCATATAACTGCTTAGTACATTTTAATATATTTTTTTTTTTTACTAAACTTAGTTTTCTAATTTCTATATTGGTCCCAAAACACGGTTCACTTAATTAGCCCAGGAGTCCAATTAAAAACAGAAGCTGCTTGGAACAAAAATCTGCAGCCACAGGGGGTCCCCAGGACCAACATACAGAAACCAAGGGCCTATTGGTGCCACCAGGGGGCAGTAAAACATCAGAAGTAAATCTGTCAAAAGTATCACCAAACCAAAAATGACTGTGGAAGGCTAAAATTAGTGAAGCTGATGTGTAGCAACACAACGGCTAAAGGAGGTGCCACATACTTTTAGGGACTTGGGTTTCAGTTTTTGAAATAGTCACATTTCCCTCTGGGGACAAATAGATAGATAGATATCTATCTATCTATCTATCTATCTATCTATCTATCTATCTATCTATCTATCTATCTATCATATAGTTCCTTTCATACCTACCCATCTATCTATGTCTGTGTGTTAGCCACACATTTTTTTTATTTTATTCATTTAATTTACATTTTTTTGGACGCTGTTTCCTCACATTGTGGCTGGCACTAACACTTCTTGGCTGCAGAGACGGGGGTTCAGTTCCTAGACTTGTCACCAGCATTTTGATATTTACAGTTTGTTTTTTTTTTTTTTTGTTTTTTTTTTTTTTTTGTTCTTTATTTCGCCCTATACAATTTCTTGTATTAGGAATTTGTTAGTTTTCGCATACCCCTTGGGATCAGAGCTCAGGGTCAGCCATTGTACAGCGCCCCTGGAGCAATTACAGGTTAAGGGTCTCGCTCAAGGGCCCAGCAGAGTAGGATCTCTTTTGGCAATGACAGGGATTCGAACCGGCAACCTTCGGGATACCAGCACAGATCCTTAGCCTCAGAGCCACCACTCCGCCGGTTTGTTTGTTGGATTAGCGCAGTAGTTCCTTCCTTCAGGGGCTTCTGTGTATTTTTGGTGACGCCATCACTGGACACTTAACTGTGGTCAATACGTGGATCTCAATAACCCCCACTGTGGTGTAAAAATTGCCAGGGTCCTTCGGATGAGAAATAAAACTGAGGTCCTGGCTCGCTCACTGTGGTCATAAAAGATTGATGGGCATCTTTTGGAAATAGTTTGGTGTACCCTGATGTCCTGGCTAAAGTGCCCACTGTGACATTGTCCATTCTGGCCCCTTAATTCTCCCCTTACTATCTCTCAACCCCCCCTCATCACCTTATAGCTAATGTACGGTGAGGATTCTGGCAAAAGAATGGCTGGTGAGTGCTGCACATTGGTGGTGTTTGAAGCGGCTCCACACCGTCCATGTAAAGCACTTTTGAGTAGATTAGAAAAGTGCTATATAAATGTAATTAATTAATAATCACTTTTCATTACCCAGTCACTCTATGTATTCCATTTATGTTTTTATTTGTTATGCGTTTTCTTATTATTGAGTGCCCCAGTGGTTAGAGTTGTGTCTCTTGCCTCCAGGGACTTGGGTTCAATTCTTGGACCAGTCAGAATTGGTGTGGTGTTTGTGTGTTTTCTGTCTGGTGACACAGTTGTTTCTTACTGCAGTGTTTAGTTTTGCTGCCTTATGACCTCCGAAACCTGAATTCAGTAAGAGTCGGGGGTCTCCAACTCCAGTCCTGGAGGTTTTCCTTTCCTGCCACTTTCAAAATCAGTGACCAATTTCTGCTCTTAACTGCCTTCTTGTCCCTTCACTTTGGTTGAAGTCTCCTGACTTGGCCTTCTGAATTGCTTCATTTTTCTTCCTTAACACCTACAACACGACGTAGGATGAGTTAAGTCGTATATCACTGAGCCTGTCAAGTGTACCGCCACTGTAGACTCAGCCAACTCACCGGTGAGCTTTGCTGCCACGTCTCCGTTACCTGCTACAGTGCTGCCCTCCAGTGGATAGACATTGAATTTTGCTGTTTCTTTGTTTAGATGCAACTGCTTGCAGACGAGTCTTAAAAATAGACAAAAGGTATAAAGCTGCTGATGTTTTGAAACCATTCGATTTGCTGCAAGATGGAATATTTTAATGATAAAGACCGGCAATTGAGATAGTGACAATCAGCTGGATGATACGGAACCTGTAAGCTCAGATACTGATCCCAATAGGAGGAGTGGAGAGGCTGGCAGCGTGCACTGATGCAGCGCATTGCAGCACCCAGCAGCTGTGCAACGGGTGACACCTCAGCACCACTTTAGTTCAAATGGAATGGAACAGTGGGAATTTTTTTTTACAGTGCCTGGAGTGCCAATCCTGATCCAAGTAGTTTCCCCAGATTTGTTTCTTCATCACATGGCATCCGACTCGTCACAACAGCACTAGATGGACGTTCTGGTGCTCACTGAGCACAAACAACCACCAACTACCACACGCGTGCTACAGGCGTGAAGAGCGCAAAGAAACACATTAAAATTTACGCCACGTGAACCTCTAAGCCCGCACCCGGTGACGTGCCTTCCTTCAAGGGCTCTCATTCTGATGGAGACTTTTAGTTTTGCTGCTGGTCAAAATAAATGCAATTCACAGTTTCGTTACACAGTTTGTTGATAATAAATTCATGTCTTATTAATTTTGATAGAGTTCATCATTTATCATGTATACACAGCCCTGTACCACAGTGTCCTGGTAAGAAATGTCCTCACAGGTGGCGCAGTGGTAGTGCTGCTGCTTTGCAGTAAGGAGACTGTGGAAGATTGTGGGTTCGCTTCCCGGTTCCTCCCTGTGTGGATAGCGCTTTGAGTACTGAGAAAAGCGCTATATAAATGTAATGAATTATTATTAAATGGTCCAGCAGTCCATGCGACAGATGGCACCCAAACAAAAAGGAGACCTCAAGTCTGTGAACCAACAACAACAACATTTATCTCTAGAGCACATTTTCATACAAGAGATGGAGCTCAAAGTGCTTTACAAGATGAAGAAAGAGGAAAAAAGACAAAATATAAACATAAAATTAGACAATGCTAATTAACATAGGGGCGGCACGGTGGCGCAGTGAGTAGCGCTGCTGCCTTGCAGTTAGGAAACCTGGGCATGTTCTCCCCGTGTCTGTGTGGGTTTCCTCCGGGTACTCCGGTTTCCTCCCACAGTCCAAAAGAAATGCAGGTTAGGTGCATTGGCGATTCTAAGTTGTCCCTAGTGTGTGCTTGGTGTGTGTGCGCGCTCTGCGGTGGTTTGTTTCCTGCCTTGCGCCCTGTGTTGCCTGGGATTGGCTCCAGCAGACAGCCCTGTGACTCTGTAGTTAGGATATAGCAGGTTGGATAATGGATGGATAATTAACATCGAATAAAAGTAAGGTCTGATGGCCAGGGAGGACAGAAAAAACAAAAAAAAAACTCCAGACGGCTGGAGAAAAAAAAAAATCTGCAGGGGTTCCGAAGATGCAAGACCACCCAGCCTCCCCTAACATAAACGACCTCAATCAGTCCTCATGGTTTTCAGGCTTCACTTGATGATGACGATGGTCATGTGGACCTCCGGCTTTCAATCCATCAGTGTAAGGACGGCACGGTGCCCTGATCAGGTGGTGTTGGCGCAGATCGCCACCACAAAAAAATGGAAAAAGAACAGCAGAGAAAGTAGGGGTTAGTACAGATTGTGGAGCCATGAAAAAAATGATAATTCAATACATATACAGAATATCAGGATTAAACTAAAATGAAGCTATGAGAAAGCCATGTTACAGTAAAGTTTTTTTAAAGTGCTCCACCATATTAGCCTGGCGAATTTCTGTCAGTAAACTCGTATTCCAGATTTGAGGTGCATAACAGCCAAAGTCCGCCTCATCACTTCTGACCCTGTTTCTTAATTAGAAGCCGCTTCTCATTTTCAGACCCTCTTAGCCCTGCACAGGGTTGCGGTGTTTTAGGTTGCTGATGCCTATCCTGGCCAGCATAGGGGGCAAGGCAGGAACAAACCACGGGCAGGGTGCCAGTCCATCGCCCACATACACACAAGGGCCGATCCACCTAGCCTGCATGTCTTTAGATTGAGTGGTAGGGTGTTGTACCGTGTTAGCCATGATGGATGCAAGGAGAGGTCAAACAAAATGACCCCTTTTATTGACTAACTGAACAGATTACAATATGCATGCTTTTGAGGCCACTCAAGGCCCCTTCTTCAGGCAGTTCGTAATCACGTATGATAGATAAGCTACCTGAAGAAAGGGCCCGAGTTGTCTCGAAATCTTGCATATTCTAATCATTTGCCATTTTGCTTGACTTCTCGTGACTATGAGAGGACTTGTGGGGAGAGCATGCAGGGAGGACCCCATATACGAGCCCAGGTCTCCTTACTGCGAGGCAGCAGCACTACCATTGCGCCACTGTGCTGCCCACCAAGCCGATTCTTGCTGTTTTAGAAACCCATAATTTGTTTCCCACGGCTTGTTGCTGCTCTGATTCTGTCACAGCAGACATTTCCCAAAACTGTTGATTTTCTTTATTAAGACCACCATCGAAATGTTCAGTGGGCCTGAGCAGGTCAACATTACCGAGACCTTCGCCTTTCTTTATTGTCGGGTATTGTATTGTAAAGGCCAGCCCTGGCACAGATGGGCGTAGGACACGGCTTCAAAGCACACAAGAGTTCATTTTCTTTTACCTTTTACCGTTCCCACAAGTTCAACACGGTCCCAAACCACACAACACACAATTCTCTTCTTTCTTTTCTGTTTCCTCTTTCTCCTCCACTCCTCCTGGCAACTTTCGTCCTCTCCCATCCGACTCTGGCTCCCCCAAAATTATTGGCCACTGGCTCTTTTCATAAGGCGCTCGGAAGTGCTACAGATGCTCGTCGTTCCATTTCCTTTCTGGCGGAAGAGCTGCTCTGTAGGGCAAAGCAGCAGCTACATCACCTCCTGGTGGCGCCCACAGATCCCACCAGGACTGTACCAAACTCCAACTCCCATGAAGCCCTGCGGGAGTCATGGGCACCGCTACAACCCAGGGGGGCTGCCATCTAGTGTAGACCAGACTTGCTCCCCCGGCCCATACAAGGGAGAGGCGTCCCAGCCGGGTCTGCCACAGTATGATGAATGCAGGTTGGGCTGGTCATGTGTTGGTTTGTTTTTATATCTCATTATTGTTTGGCTGCTGATTAAGGAAAAGAGAAACAGTTTAATTAGACAATCCATTAAAATGAAAGCAAGAGAAGTTAAGTAGCAGCAGAAACTGGTCACTGATTACGAAAAGGGTTAGAATGGAAACCTACAGCCACCATAGCTGGAGCTGGAGACCCCTGAGCCCTGAATTAGAATATTAAAAAGCCATAATAAAAAGAAACTTTGTCTTGTCCCCCTCATTTCTCCAAGTCGCACTTTGAAGGACCCCCCAAGTCCTACTTCATGAATTAGTGATTATATGGCTGGCATTTCCAATTTTGTGCCTGTCTGAGCTCCCTGTTGGGTGGCGCGGTGGTTACACTTGTGCCTCATATCTCCAGAGGGGGGCTTCAGTTCAATTCTTGGACCAATCGCCACCTGTGCGGCATCTGTATGTTTGTATGTTTTACTTCTGGTGACACTTTAGTGCTGTGGCGTTATGGCTCCTGGGACCCGGGTTCAGCTTTTGGACGAGTCACTACAGCATTTATTTGGCCTTTACGTATTTGTTATTTTTTTGCTTGTAGTCGTCTCATGGATATTGGGCTCCATTCTTAGACCAGTCCTGGAACTAGGAGGTGATTCGAGCTATTGGGAGCGGACCCCTACAATGGGGAGCAACCCCACGCCACAGTCTAAACAAACTGACCCCCATGACCTTTGAAGTTCTGATGGTGGACCTAAAAGGATGGAAATTCAGTGTAGCATTTATATCAAAATCTCAAACCTACAGTGGGTATAGAAAAGAATCCCCCCCCCCCCCCCCCTTCGAAATATTCCCATTTTTTTTGCTTTACAGCCTTAAATGAAAACACACAAACCAATATTTTTTCCAGCTTTACTTACTCAATGCAATCTATAACATCCAAGTGAAAGATATCACAGCTACAGTTCAGAAGAATTTAAAAAAATCAAAAACAAATCCTGAGATGAATAAAGGATCACTGCCCTCCTAAACTCAATCAGGTGTCCGTGCCCCCCATTTCCATTGCGGTTACTGGCTTCCTTCCACCTGTGATCAATTGTAATGAGTGTGATTAGTGAAGCTGTTCCTGGAGCATTCATTCCCTTGCTTGGCAGTACAACTGACAGCAAACAACTGACTATGGGTGGCAAGACACTTTGAAAAGATCTCAGGGACAGAGTTGTGGACAGACACAAGGCAGGAGATGGAGACAAAAAAATCTCAAAGGCTTTATCAATCCCAAGGAACTCAGTAAAGTCCATAATAAAGAAGTGGCGAGTGTTTGGTACTACTAGGACCCTCCCTGGATCCGGCTGTCCTTCCAAACTGGATGGAACAGCAAGGAGGAAACTGGTAAGAGAGGCTACCAAGAGGCCACTTTGAAGGAGTTACAGGATTTGATGGCAAACAGTGGTCATTGTGTGCATGTGACAACAATTTCACAAGCGCTCCACAATTGTGGCTTGTTCAGGAGGGTCGCACTTCTCAAGAAAGACCACATTAAGGCTCGTTTGAGTTTTGCCAGAATGCACCTTGAAGATTCTGATGCCAAGTGGAAAAAGGTCTTATGGTCAAATGAGACCAAAATCAAACTATTTGGCCTCAATACCAAACAGTACACCAATGCAGCTCACCATCCACAACACACCATACCTACAGTAAAGCATGGAGGTGGCGGCATCCTGTTGTGGGGGGCCTGGGGCTCTCGTTAGGGTAGATGGGAAAATGGATGGGGCAAAATACCATCAAATTCTTGAGGAAAACCTGTTACCCTCTGCCAGAAAGTTGAAGATGGGCAGAATGTTCACCTTTCAACGTGACAACGACCTGAAGCACACAGCAAAATTGACCACCCAGTGGCTGAAGGAGAAGAAAGTGAATGTCCTGGTGTGGCCAGTCAGAACCCAGACCTAAATCACAGTGAAAATCTGTGGAAAGATTTGAAGATAGCAGACCACCAACACTCACCATCCAATTTGACCGAACTTGAACAGTTCTGTAAAGAAGAGTGGGCAATTATTACTCAATCTAGATGTGCAAAGCTGATAGAGAAGAATCCCAACAGACTCAAGGCTGTCCTTAAAGCAAAAGGGGATGAACAAAATGACATTGACATTGGGGGAGTGATCCTTTATTCATCTCAGTAGGTCTTGTTTTTGATTTTCTATAATTTTTCTGAACTGTAGCTGTGATATCTTTCACTTGGATGTTACAGGTTGCATTGAGTAAGTAAAGCGGGAAAGAAATATTTTTTGTGTGTGTTTTCATTTAAAGCTGTAAAGCAAATAAAATGGGAATATCTCGAAGTGGGGGATTCTTTTCTATACCCACTGTATATTGTCATTTCAACATGTATGTTAAGTCTTTTTTTAAATATTTCTCCTGCTTGATTTTTTTTATTACATTTATTATAAATTCTGCTTGCAGAATGGCTTGTCAAGGCTTAAAATACAAGAATATATGCAAATATACCAGTTCTGATTGGCTGTTTCATCTGCTAGGTCCGCCTCCCCTACAGCACAATGTCTGCTTGCTTGCTTCTCCTTGCTCTCCGTTATCTTGCTTTGCATGTCAGCTTGTGTTCGTCCTTCTAGACTGAAGAGCCAAGGCCAATGGAGATGGATGATTTCGATGGTAGTAGATATGCACCCACCGCAGGAGCCGACGGTGAAGTAAGTACTAATGCTTGCCTGCAGCTAACACTTACTCAATGCGCTGACTGATTTTAACATTAGGCTGAGTAACCTCCATAACCTACATGTATGGCTTGGCTTTCTTGGTTGGCATGGCAACTGGCCAAATTGAGCCTCCACTTATGATCTCAGCGTGTTACAGAAATGCCCCTTGTGTCAAAGTATTAGGCGTTAGGGTGAGCAGCCATAATGTTCTAACACAGGAGATGTCTAAATGTTCTAAGCAGAGTCAAGATGCTGAAAAAAAAGTCTTTAAGAAGCCCAGAATGTCATCACGGGACCTCCTGGTAGCTCTTGACACTGTTAATTTCAAACTCCACGACTCTACCATTAGATAGAGAGCATGAAGTGCAGAACATTGAGTTAAAATGCCCACTAGAGTGTGAAGTGCCGTCAAACCCCGGCAAGTCAGGAAAAAAATCCAGTGTAGTATATTTATAAATAAAAGATTTATTTGTACAAAATAAAAATACTCTGCAACAAAATCAAGCTCCAGGGAGCACAAGGGACAACAGGAATTACCTTGAAAAGAGAAGTAAAAAAACTGAGCACAGAGGTCAAATATCCAGACAATTCACAAAAGCACAGATTAATTAAAAAGAGCATTACACACTGGAGATGTCACCACCACGCGCCATTCTAGGGATGAGGGTGGTCTCTTGCGGTGGCGGAAATACACCTTGACATAAAAAAATGAAATAGTCAACACAAAAAAATGGACCAGATGGACAAAAAATGTGACATTTGAACCTCAGCCAGGGACAAGAACCCCAGCTGAAACAGAATACCCATGAACACCTACAGTAGACACTGACCAGGACTTCATGTCGTGAAGTCCCAAGCACTAAAGAATTCCAGAGCACGTAGCCCCAAACACTTCCAGTAATGGCCACAAGAGGGGGATATTTCCATCAAAGCCCAGCTAATAATAAGGGCAAGTGCCAAATCTTTATAAAATAACAATGTATTCTTCACAAATATTATACTAAACAAAATGAAGCTCTGTGGAAAGCAAAATGGAATTGCCTGAAACAAATGCAATCCAAGCTGAACAAAGTGTCAGTCTTCTTCTCCTTCTTCTTCCTCCTCTTCGTTTTCTCATTGCTATGTAGAGAAAAGCCAAGCAAAATGACCCCTTTTACTGGCTAACTAAAAACATTACAATATGCAAGCTTTCGAGGCATCTTGCCTGAAGAAGGGGCCGGAGTTGCCTCGAAAGCTTGCATATTGTAATCTTTTTAGTTAGCCAGTAAAAGGGGTCATTTTCTCTACATTCATAATGGCTAAAACGGTACAACACCCTAGTACTCATTGCTATGTCAAAGTCAAAGCGAACTTTATTGTCATCTGAACCATATACAAGTATACAGATAGATGAAATTGCAAAGCTCAGGGTCCACAGTGTAACAATATGAAGTGCAAATAATAAATTAAAAACAGAATTAAAATTTAAACACAAACAAGACAAGACATTGTGCAAAGACAAGACAAAGAATTAGCAGCAATATTGACGCGTCGTAAGCAATATGAACATTGATGCAATGTATGGTATTTGCCATCTAGATACATACTGTAAAAATAGTCAATAGATATGTAATATAAAAAATAAATATATAATAGATATAGATAATACAGAAATGATCAGTGTATGATAATAGTTGTTTAAGACACGTGTAGACAATGACAGGTCAGAATGTTTCACAGCAGAAGGATATCAAGAGTGTCAAAATCCTTAAAGGTCAGTATGAGATTTTCAGTTCTTCTCTACCTGCACACTCATCTTCACAGGACAGTGGCTCGCATGTATAAAAGTTCTGTTTTTAGAGGTGGTTGGGGCCGTGTGGAAAATCCCAGGGGGCAGTCTGGTGTTAAGGAGTCTTGGGGGTAAAAACTTTCCTGCAGCCTGGCAGATCTGGCTCTGATACTGCAGTATCTTCTCTTGGATGGCAGAAGTGTGAAAAGTCCATGTGAGAGGTGTAAGGGGTTCTTGCGGACACTGCGTTTGTAAAATATGTCCTGTAGTGAAGGGAGAGGCACCCCAATAATGTTCTCTGCTGTCTTCACTATCCTTGTAGGCGCTTGCGGTCGGATATGTTGCAGTTGCCATACCAGACAGTGATGCAGCTGCTCAGAACACTCTCAATGGTGCCTCTGTAGAACATGGTGAGGATGGAAGGGGGAAGACTTGCTCGCTTTAGTCGCCTCAGGAAGTGTCTCTGTTGGGCTTTCTTGATTAGTGATGAGGTATTATGTGTCCACGTACAGTAAGCTCCTCAGTTATGTGCACACTGAGGAACTTGGTGCTCCTAACAGTCTCCACATCTAAACCGTTGATGCTGAGTGGGATGTGGGCAGGATGTGATTTTCTGAAGTCCACGATTAACTCTTTTGTCTTGTAGAGATTGAGAGATAGATTGTTGTCTTCACACCATGCAGACAGCTGTTCCACCTCATCTCTGTATACTGTTTCATCATCCCTGCTTATCAGTCCCAGCACCGTCGTATCATCCACAAACTTGATGATGTGGTTGGTGTTGTGCGTGGCTGTGCAGGGTGAACAACAGTGGACTAAGCAGGCAGCCCCGCGGCGCTCCAGTGCTCAGTGTGGTGTTGCAGCCCATCCAAACTGACTGGGTCAAGAAGTCCAGGATCCAATTGAAGAGCTCAATTCCAAAATCAGCTAAGTTCAAAACATAAATTTTGGAGATAAATAGGAAAATCTGGGTCTGTAAGCAGATTTGGAAACTAAATCCCTATAACTATAGCAGCACTGTTGCAATTAGCAGGTTTTGAAGCTCAAACATATTTTCGGCGCATGACCAACTGCATGAAAAGTCACAATCACGTGTTCACTAAATTTTACCAAAAGGTGTAATTAGCAGATTTTGGAACTCACATCTTCAATTGCAGAGGGTGGTGTTCAGTTCCAACCTGCTCAGTTTTACAACCAGCTTTGGAGGGATGATTGTGTTGAAATCGGAGCTAAAGTCTATGAATAGCATCCTGAAATATGTGTCTTTTTTATCCAGATGTGTCAGGGAGAGGTGAAGGGCAGAGCATATGGCATCCTCAGTTGACCTGTTTGAGCGGTATGCAAACTGAAGAGGGTCAAGGGAGGCAGGGAGATTAGTCTTTATGTGTGACATGACTAACCTTTCGAAGCACTTCATTATGATTGGCGTGAGTGCAACTGGTTGGTAGTCATTCAAGCATGTCACTGATGACTTCTTTGGCAGTGGTATGACAGTGGTCGACTTGGAGCCTGCTGGGACTGTCGACTGGCTCAGAGATGTGTTGGAGATGTCCATGAGGACAAAACAGAGGTATCAAAAAAGCAGCAGGAGTGTCAAAATTTCAAAAATAATTAAAAAAGGCACAAAAAGCAAAATGCAAAAAAAAAAAAAACTCCACCAACTCCAGGGACTGTGGAAGACCCTCCGTATTTATAGGGTGAAATTAGGGAATGACGAGCCTGCAAGAAGAGCAGCAACCCAAATGTAATTATTATTGGAAGATCTGAACACATCAAGGTTGCTGCACTTGTTGCGGGCTCTTCATTCTCTAATTTCATCCTATAAATCTGGAGGGTCTTCCCTAATTTTACCCTATTAATCTGGAGGGTCTTCCACAGTCCCTGGTGTTTCATTATGAATGCTCTCTGGAGTTGGTTGAGGTTTTTTGCATTTTGTGGCGTTTATTGGAAGAACTGAACACATCGAGGTTGCTGCTCTTCTTGTGGGCTCATCATACTCTTATTTTCTTTCAACTCACTGGATGGTGGGGTCCCCCCGGATGGAACTGGGCTCACACCAAGAGTCCAGCCTGGATGGGAGGGACGCCAGTCTGTTACACTCACTGACTCAAAAGGGGTCAATTTAGGCACTGTGTCCAGGGACATACTGTAAGCGGGTACATTCATCCATTTTTGTACATTCATCCATTTTTTGTGCCCACTTTATGCAGAGCAGAGTCATGGGGAAGCTTGAGCCTATCTCATCCAGTAGCGGGTGAAAAGCAGGAATGGTTCCCGGGCACGGTGCCAGCCAATCACAAAGTTCTGAAAAAAGCCCCATCGGTAGTGGTTCCATTTACAGGCAGTGGTGTCTGGTGTGCCGGGTTTGGTTATGTCTGATCTAAATGGACAGCTTTTAATAAACACTAAAGCCTGTGTGTTCCCAGATGTCACAACTTTAAGTGAATTTTATACATTTCAAAATGTGCTAATTACCACAGAGCCATAATAATCCCTCCCCACGACTAATGGCAGTGGTTGAAAGTCCGACTCTGTTTTCTTTTGTTTCTCGTCATTCCCGACTCGTTTGTTCATGAAATATCGTAATTATGCTTTCCATCAAATGTTAAATCTGGTTGATCTTTTCAAATCCTCGTGTTATTTTGAGCCAATCTTTGACCTTTGCCTGGTCCCGCCAGAGGCCTCGGTGCATGCCGGTGGTGCAGGGGGAACTGCTGCCCGAGGTCTCTGCTAATCGCTTTACTTGAGGCTGGCTGGCTGGTTTATTTTTATCAGGCACATATTTATCATTTCTGTAAACTCGTAAAGTGGCGTCTGGACCCCGTATAACAGAAAGTGCTGCCAACCTCCAAAGTTTTCTTTTGTGTCTTTTTTTTTTTTTTTCTTTTTTTTTTCTTTCTTCACTTTTGAGTCACTGAGGTATGTTAATGTTCCATCCATCCTCTTCCGCTTATCCGAGCTCTGGTCACGGGGGCAGCAGCTTGAGCAGAGATGCCCAGACTTCCCTCTCCCCGGCCACTTCTTCTAGCTCTTCCGGGAGAATCCCAAGGCGGTCCCAGGCCAGCCGGGAGACATAATCCCTCCAGTATGTCCTGAGTCTTCCCCAGGGCCTCCTCCTGGTCGGACATGCCCAGAACACCTCACCAGGGAGGCGTCCAGGAGGCATCCTGATCAGACGCCCGAGCCACCTCATCTGACTCCTCTCGATGCGGAGGAGCAGCGGCTCTACTCTGAGCCCCTCCCGGATGACTGAGCTTCTCACCCTATCTTTAAGGGAAAGCCCAGACACCCTGCGGAGGAAACTCATTTCAGCCGCTTGTATTCGCGATCTCGTTCTTTCGGTCACTACCCATAGCTCATGACCATAGGTGAGGGTAGGCACATAGATTGACTGGTAAATTGAGAGCTTTGCCTTGCGGCTCAGCTCCTTTTTCACCACGACAGACCGATACAGAGCCCGCATCACTACGGACGCCGCACCGATCCGCCTGTCGATCTCACGTTCCATTCTTCCTTCACTCGTGAACAAGACCCCAAGATACTTGAACTCCTCCACTTGGGGCAGGATCTCGCTACCAACCCTGAGAGGGCACTCCACCCTTTTCCGGCTGAGGACCATGGTCTCGGATTTGGAGGTGCTGATTCCCATCCCAGCCGCTTCACACTCAGCTGCGAACTGATCCAGAGAGAGCTGAAGATCACGGCCTGATGAAGCAAACAGGACAACATCATCTGCAAAAAGCAGTGACCCAATCCTGAGTCCACCAAACCGGACCCCCAATGACCTGGCTGCGCCTAGAAATTTTGTCCATAAAAGTTATGAACAGAATCGGTGACAAAGGGCAGCCCTGGCGGAGTCCAACTCTCACTGGAAACGGGTTTGACTTACTGCCGGCAATGCGGACCAAGCTCTGACACCGATCGTACAGGGACCGAACAGCCCTTATCAGGGGGTCCGGTACCCCATACTCCCGGAGCACCCCCCACAGGATTCCCCGAGGGACACGGTCGAACACATGTAGACTGGTTGGGCGAACTCCCATGCACCCTCCAGGACCCTGCTAAGGGCGTAGAGGTGGTCCACTGTTCTGCAACCAGGACGAAAACCACACTGTTCCTCCTGAATCCGAGGTTCAACTATCCGACGGACCCTTCTTTCCAGAACCCCCAAATAGACGTTTCCAGGGAGGCTGAGGAGTGTGATCCCTCTGTAGTTGGAACACACCCTCCAGTCCCCCTTCTTAAAGAGGGGGACCACCACCCTGGTCTGCCAATCCAGACACCCAACTCACACTGCACCCGACCTCCTTGGCCCCTCCCATAGGTGGTGAGCCCATGGGAAGGGGGACCCACGTTGCCTCTTCGGACTGTGCCCGGCCGAGCCCCATGGGTGCAAGTCATGTTAATGTTATCTTTGTTTATTGTCTGCTTTGTTTTCTATATCTGTGCTGTTGTACGTGTGTTTTGTGGATGGTCCCCCAAAGAGGAGGGGACACCTGCCAATCACCACCAGGAACTGCCCCCCCACCCTATAAAACCAGGAGGGTCTCCCACAGGTTGTGACGGCCCTTTTGAATGTGCATGGGTGTGTTTGATGTGTTACTGTGATTTTTCTGTGCTTGTGTTTTTTTTTTTTTTAGGTACTTTGAACCTGCACCCATTTTGTTGTCTACGCCTTGGATTCTGTATTGGGACTTTGTTTGCTTGGGTTGCCTTGTGTTGTTGGCAACTATGTCTTTTGTGCTCTTTACAGTATAACGGAGCATTTTGTGAGAATAAACCTTCTATTCTATAACGATTCTATAAGGCCCTTTTTTTGTATCTATCTGGGGTTTTTTGACAGGATTTCCCCCTCTAGTGGGCATGTTTGGAAGTGTTCTTGGAACTGTAGTTCTTGGGGACTCTTGGTCATAACACATTTCAGATGTCTGGCAAATTCAGATCTGCCTGTCTGTTGTACAAAGATGTCACATTCAGTTCACAACTTTCAGGTTTCATTTCAGTTCATTGTACAGGTAAGATGGCATATCCTGCTTTGACTCTTCAGCCTGTCGCACCTCCACCGATGCCGTTAGGTCAGCTGCAGGGTCGTCAGCTGGAAACACAGACGTTTTGCCCCCTAAACCAGTACATCTTCCAGCGGGGGGTGGCACAGCCTGCAGCTGCCTTCACTGGGGTGTTGAACCCCAACCAATGTCTTTCCTCTGCAGCCAAAGCCAGTAGCTCCCTTTCTCCACTTCCTCTCCCAGTGCCTTTATGGCTTTCCTCAAGCTCGAGCCCGCCACTCCCACACTGTATAACAATTGGACTGTCGCTTTGCCAACAAAGCCTCGGCAAACGACCTCCACAGGGTAAACTCTGCGTTTCCAGTCAGCCTCTTGGCTCTCCTTTGCCAGCTCAATATATCTCAAGTGCTTCCTTTCATGGGCTGCTATCATACCCCCCTCCCAAGGGATGGTTAGTTCGATAAGCAGGACCCTCTTCTCCACTGCAGACCACATGACAATGTCTGGCCAGAGAGTATTTATTGCAACCCCTCTTGGGAAGACGACCAGCTGTTTCCTGAGATCTGCCAACATCTGCCACTCTTTGCCAGGTGTAAGCATGCTTAACCCTCTTCTGTGCAGGAGGTTAATACAGTGCATCCGGAAAGTATTCACAGCACATCACTTTTTCCACATTTTGTTATGTTACAGCCTTATTCCAAAATGGATTAAATTCATTTTTTTCCTCAGAATTCTACACACAACACCCCATAATGACAACGTGAAAAAAGTTTACTTGAGATTTTTGCAAATTTATTAAAAATAAAAAAACTGAGAAAGCACATGTCCATAAGTATTCACAGCCTTTGCCATGAAGCTCAAAATTGAGCTCAGGTGCATCCTGTTTCCCCTGATCATCCTTGAGATGTTTCTGCAGCTTCATTGGAGTCCACCTGTGGTAAATTCAGTTGACTGGACATGATTTGGAAAGGCACACACCTGTCTATAGAAGGTCCCACAGTTGACAGTTCATGTCAGAGCACAAACCGAGCATGAAGTCAAAGGAATTGTCTGTAGACCTCCGAGACAGGATTGTCTCGAGGCACAAATCTGGGGAAGGTTACAGAAAAATTTCTGTTGCTTTGAAGGTCCCAATGAGCACAGTGGCCACCATCATCCATAAGTGGAAGAAGTTCGAAACCACCAGGACTCTTCCTAGAGCTGGCCGGCCATCTAAACTGAGCGATCGGGGAAGAAGGGCCTTAGTCAGGGAGGTGACCAAGAACCCGATGGTCACTCTGTCAGAGGTCCTCTGTGGAGAGAGGAGAACCTTCCAGAAGGACAACCATCTCTGCAGCAATCCACTAATCAGGCCTATATGGTAGAGTGGCCAGACAGAAGCCACTCCTTAGTAAAAGGCACATGGCAGCCCGCCTGGAGTTTGCCAAAAGGCACCTGAAGGACTCTCAGACCATGAGAAAGAAAATTCTCTGGTCTGATGAGACAAAGATTGAACTCTTTGGTGTGAATGCCAGGTGTCACGTTTGGAGGAAACCAGGCACCGCTCATCACCAGGCCAATACCATCCCTACAGTGAAGCATGGTGGTGGCAGCATCATGCAGTGGTGATGTTTTTCAGCGGCAGGAACTGGGAGACTAGTCAGGGTAAAGGGAAAGATGACTGCAGCAATGTACAGAGACATCCTGGATGAAAACCTGCTCCAGAGCGCTCTTGACCTCAGACTGGGGCGACGGTTCATCTTTCAGCAGGACAACGACCCTAAGCACACAGCCAAGATATCAAAGGAGTGGCTTCAGGACAACTCTGTGAATGTCCTTGAGTGGCCCAGCCAAAGCCCAGACTTCAATCCGATTGAACATCTCTGGAGAGATCTTAAAATGGCTGTGCACCGACGCTTCCCATCCAACCTGATGGAGCTTGAGAGGTGCTGCAAAGAGGAATGGGCCAAACTGGCCAAGGAAAGGTGTGCCAAGCTTGTGGCATCATATTCAAAAAGACTTGAGGCTGGAATTGCTGCCAAAGGTGCATCAACAAAGTATTGAGCAAAGGCTGTGAATACTTATGTACATGGGATTTCTCAATTTTTTTATTTTTAATAAATTTGCAAAAATCTCAAGTAAACTTTTTTCACGTTGTCATTATGGTGTGTTGTGTGTAGAATTCTTAGGAAAAAAATGAATTTAATCCATTTTGGAATAAGGCTGTAACATAACAAAATGTGAAAAAAGTGATGCGCTGTACATACTGCCGAACTTTACAAATCCTGCTAGGGCATTTGCCGATGTGCAGTTTGCTGCTACCCTACAGCTCTCCAGGATCTCGGCCAGCTTTGCCAGGACTTGATCATGGCACCACCTGAAGCATCCCTGGGTCAAAGCCACGTTACAACCTGACAATATGTGCTGGAGGACCGCCTTTACGCTCCTGCAGAGAGAACAGCCTACCTCCTCACCATACCACTGTGTGAGGTTCCGAGGGCATGGTAGGGCATCGTAGGTTGCCCTCAACAGGCAGCTAAGTCCAGATTGTGGCGTCCTCCAGATGTCTGCCCAGGTAATGTGTCAGTTAATAGTAACGTCCCATCTTGTCTAAGCTCCTTGTCTGCCCTGGGATATTGCTTTCAAATGGAAGCACTCCTGCTCCAGCCTGGTGACTTCGTCCACCACCATGATCTTCTGTTGTTTCTTGGTGTCTTTGGACCAGAATTATTGCTGCACTGCTCCCCAGCCCAGGCCAGCACGACTGGTCTGGACCGCCCCCACCACCTCTCAAGGTTGCAAACTGGAGATGGCCCAGTCCACCTCAACCTGCGGCCTTCCATTTCCGGCCTGTGCGAATGGGGACTTTTGCACTCCTTATGAGCGGGTCTGCTGAGTTCTTTAGCTCCAACTCAAGGCGAGCCTTTTCCTGTTTTTTGTACCCTAGGCTAATGGACTTGATAGAGAGCTCCAGCATGCTCCAACCAAAGAGACCTATATCTGAAAAGCATCGGGGCAATCAAGTTTAGTCTTGCCGTGTAATATATACGTCTGGAGACAACCGTGAGTGAATGGTGCTTTAAAGTGGGTGGGGATAACCTGAACCAATCCAATGCCTCATTGGAGCTCAGAGTAGGGACGGAGATTTTGAACTGTAAAGATCAGAGGTCCTCGCGTTAACCTGATCTGACAGACTGCAAGTTACATATAGTGTAGTGAAACTCTGGTAACAAGTAGTCACAAAGGACTGAGTCACACAATAGACTGAGGAGGGGAGTGCAGGCTTTAGGTTTTGTAGGAAGAGGACAGGAAGAGGCGGGTTCTCCACCAGAAGTGAGGTCTGTAAGAGGGCGTGAAGTTGACGAGGAAGTGGGCAGAGTCTCATTTGTGTTTTTTTTTTTTTTTTTTTTTTTTTTTTTCTTGCGGTGGTCTGTGGAAAAAGGAGAGAAGGCATTAGTACCGTTCATCAACCCCTGTCTCTGGTTTTCTCGTCCAAACTTAAGCCCTTAGACTACCTCCCATGCACACGTGTGTGACACCTGATGCGAGGGAAAAACCTTTCTGTAGCATCAGATTAGACATTGGCATTCAGCGGCATCAATGGACGAGTGGTAACTGTGAACGATATGTTGTCACTGGCGCCTTGCGTGCTCTCTGTTCAGTGTTATGAGAACAGAGCTTGAAAGAATTGGCAGCTATGGTTGTGAAAATATGAACCAAAAATATTTATATTTTTTTTTAATATTGAAGTAAAAGGTGTGTCACACTCCGTCAAAAGGACCGCCGTGAAGGGAGCGGCTGACGATGAGCCGCAGGAGATCAGGGTCCAAAACATCCAAAATCTACAAATCTACCTAACACCAGTAAAGCACAGATGAGGCTGCACAACATCCACCTTCTCACTCTGCATCTAAATAAATATGTAAAGAAACTGAACATTATTGTCTAATTGGAAATGCAAACACGGAGTGACAAAATAGCCGCAGCATTTTAACACGTCATCTATCCGCAAAGCACAATCCTTGTTTAAAGTCTCTTTGCTGTTGTTGTGTCGTAGAGTATGCAAGAGTTAAAATGGCAGAAAGATATCGTAGCAGACAGAGGCACTTCTCAATAGTGTGGGACTCAGTAGCCATGGTGGTCGGTGTATGTGTGTCAGTCTGTCTCCACTGTCACAGCGCTCATTACAACGTGCAAATCAATTTTTAAGCTTCAGGTTGAGCTCCTGAATGGGCGACAGCACTTCTACCTCTTGATTTGATTTTCTCTCGGTGTCAAGTCTTTTCTTCAGTATCTTTGGCTATATCACTGACACCCCGGCAGTGGTTTAAAATCCACAGACTGAAGGAATTGGGTGTGGGTGATTTAGGAAGAACCCCAGTAGGTGGAGCCTTTGCAAAGCAGGATTTAGCTGCTGTTCACTACACACTTCTTAACGGGTGGTCCCCAGACATGTCTTCTTATTTGGAAATCATGTCAGGCCCTGCATGACTATGCCTCCAATGCTATCAGGTTAGTATAGGATAGTCCTGTCCCCCCAACTAAATCCTGCATCGGGTTAAGCAGAGTTGATAATCTGTTATTTTAAGGGCGTTTTAAATTTCTAGCGTTTCTTTTGCTTTTTTGAAGCATTTTAATGCTTTTTGCAAGTATTTCGTGGGTTTCAAGTGTTTTTCAATCAAGTTTACTGCATTTTCAAAGTAGCGTTTAGCAAGGAAAATATGATTGACCTCATTTCCATTTTGTAGGGTGTGAGGTGTTTTGTCGCATTATGAAATGACTAGCCGACGCCCGCCATAGCATATGGCGGTGTAAGAATAGGAACGGAAAATGGTGAGAAAGGAATTCAGAAATCAAGAAATAAATCTCGCAGCCGACACGGCATTTCTCAATTCCTATTCCTGCTCTTCCAAACCCTTCTCCACGCTGCCTGAGGCCTCCCATACACCCCCACGCCGCTTTTCTCAATTCCTCCTTCGGACTACCGCGTTCCCCGCTCCTGTCTCATGACCCCATTGGTGTCACATCACCGCCCTATATCTAGCCTCACCGCGTGACCTTTCACTTCAGCCATGTGTGCGCCTGGGAGTCTTTTCCGTAGCCTGCTACAGGAAGATACTCTGTCGACCATTGGCATTGGTTTCGCTCCTTCCTATTTTCATTATACTGCTGCCGTGTCAGCTGCGTGTGGGCGGGACCGCTTTTGAAGAGGAGCCGCAGGCAGCGTGGGGAAGGGTTTGGAAGAGGACGAATAGCAATCGAGAAATGCAGGACGAACCAGTAGAGAAATATATATAAGAGATGGGTGTGTTTCCAGAATGCCTTGTATGACTTTAGCGCTTTCATTTCCGACGATCACCGTACTGAAGAGCAGGTGTCGTCCACATCATCAGTGCACATATGTTCTGTGTTAGAGTCGAGAGGACAATTCTGGACTATCTGTGATGCTTGGGCAGCATCCTGAAAATTACCAGGATTACACACGGGTGTCGATAAGCACATAAGCATACAAGCAGTGTATGTAGGAAAAAAAAATTAAAACATTTTAGCAGCCACTGTTGGTGCAACATCGTGCAAGCGCTTCAACCGGTTGTCTAATAATAGCTGGTGAGGAAAGACTTAGCGTGCAGAGCAATAATCAACCCAAAACAACTGAAAATACGTTGTATTTGTGTACAGTCGTGGCCAAAGGTTTTGAGAGAATGACCCAAGTCTTGGTTTTCACAAAGTTTGCTGCTTCAGTGTTTTTAGATCTTTGTGTCAGATGTTTCTATGGTGTACTGAAGTAGAATTACAGGCATTTCAGAAGATTCAAAGGCTTTCATTGACAATGACACGAAGTTTATGCAAAGAGTCCATATTTGCAGTGTTGGCCCTTCTTTCTTTTTCAAGACCTTTGCAATTCTCATGCTGTCTGTCCATCAATGTCTGAGCCCAATCCTGACTGATGGCAGCCCCCCCATTCCTGCATAATCAATGCTTAGAGTTTGTCAGAATTGGGGGATTTTTGTTTGTCCACCCACCTTCTCAATGGGATTAATGTCTGGGGAGTTTACTGGCCATGGACCCCAAATGTCGATGTTTTGTTCCCCGAGTCACTTAGTTCTCACTTTTGTCTTATGACCCGGTACTCCATCATTGCTGGTCACCAAACTGTTCTTGGATGGTTGTTAGACGTTGCTCTCAGAGGATGTTTTGGTCTCATTCTTTATTCATGGCTGTGTTCGTAGGCCAAATTGTGAGTGAACCCACTGCCTTGGCTGAGGAGCAACCTCCCACATGAATGATCTCAGGATGCTTTACTGTTGGCATGACACGGGACTGATGGTAGAGCCGCTCACCTTTTCTTTTTTCCGGATGCCCCAAACAATCAGAAAGGGGATTCTTGAGAGAAAATTACTTGACCCCAGTAGTCCTCAAAGTCTGTCCCTGATGTTTTTCTTGGCTTCTTTGCTGCCCTTCTTGACACCCACCAGGCCATCCTCCAAAAGTCTTTGCTTCACTCACACCTACCTGCTGCCATTCCTGAGCAAGCTCTGCACTGGCAGTGCCCACAGCTAAATCCACTATAGGAGACGGTCCTGGCACTTGCTGGACTTTTTTAGGCACCCTGAAGCCAACTAAAGTCCCAGCTAATAAAGTGTACGGAAACTTGTGACCCCCCCTGGGATTGTGATCCAGTCAATCAAAAGTGAAATACTCGGAGGTCTGTGAACATTGTGGGGACAAAATGACTTCTGCCCTGCACAAAGTAGACATTTTAAAGTTTGCTAGTATAAAATCTGTAGAGGGCTTAGAAAGAGAGTTTGAAAGAATTCACCACAAGTGTCTGGAGACTTCTGACGTCAACTGTAGGTGTTACATACTGCAGTTACACTCTGTCACCAAAATCACATTGAGACGTTGAATGTCATTTTGTCCAGCAGGTGGTGCAAAAAGCATATCTACAGAATAATGGAGAGAAATAAAAAATACATAAAACAAAAAAAAAAAAAATTTTAAGTGACACAATTGTATTCATAAATTCATCCATCCATCTATTTTCCAACCCACTGAATCCAAACACAGGATCACGGGGGTCTGCTGGAGCCAATCCCAGCCAGCACCAGGGGCGCAAGGCAGGAACCAATCCCAGCAAGGGCGTCAACCCACCGCAAGACACACACAACAAGCATACACTAGGGACAATTTACTAAAATGTAAAAATACTGTTGGTCATATGGGACTAAAATTAAAATTGTGGGGCTCCCATAAAACAATGAATTTAATTCAATTAAAATGCATAGATTTGTTAAAGTGAAATTTCTAACCAGCTTAACTATGGAAACAAAAATAACACATAAGTTGATTAAAATATGTAGGATAATTTTTATTTATCTTCATTAAAGCACTTAAAGATTCGATGCATATCAGTTTTTGCATTAAAAAGTGTCTGCAACCCCCAATTCCAAAAATGTTGGGACAGTATGGAAAACGGTAGTAAATTTACAAATCACCCCTTTTAATTTTTATTAAGTCGTGTACTTAAACAAAACCAGAATCAAGATAAAGGAGTGCATGTGTTACTCAGTGTTTTGAAGATAAACCTTTATTCTGAAACTGATGTTTAAAAAAATCTCGGCCGGGGTAGTTAAGGACTAACAACGACATGACACTTTGGAATAACAAAGTTATGTGAAAACGGGAGGTTCTTGGTTACACCCTCCAGCCACTTTATTAGGTACTCCTTGCTAGTACCCGGTTGGACCCCTTTTTGCCTTCAGAACTGGCATACTTCTTCATGACATTGATCCAAAAAGGTGCTGGAGACATTCCTCAGAGATTGTGGTCCATATTGACATGAGGGCATCATGCAGTTGCTGCAGATTTCTCAGCCACACATCCATGATGCGCAAATCTCCTGCTCCACCACATCCCAAAGGTGCTCTACTGGTTTGAGATCTGGTGTCTGTGGAGGCCATTTGAGTCTAGTGAACTCCTTGTCAGGTTGGAGATGATCTGATCTTTGTGACATGGTGCATTATCCTGCTGCAAGTAGCCATGTGAAGATGGCGGTCATAAAGGGATGGACATGGTCAGCAACAATACTCAGGTAGGCTTTGGCATTTAAACGATGCTAAGTTGGTACTAAGGGGCCTAAAGTGTGCCAAGAAAATATCCCTGACGCCACTACACCACCACCAGCACCAGCCTGAACTGTTGACACAAGGCAGAATGGATCCCTGCTTTCATGTTGTTGACACCAAATTCTGACGCTGAATGTCACAGCAGAAATCGAGACTTGTCAGACCCGGCGATGTTTTTCCAATTTTCCATTGTCCAGTTTTGTTGAGCCCATGTGACTTGTAGCCTCAGTTGCCCATTCTTAGCTGACAGGAGTGTCACCTGCTGTGGTCTCCTGCTGCTGTAGCCCACCTGCTTCAAGGTTTGACGTGTTGTGTGTTCAAAGATGCTGTTCTGCATACCTCAGTTGTAATGAGTGCTTATTTGAGTTCCTGTTGCCTTTCTATCAGCTCAGACCAGTCTGGCCATTCTCCTCTGACCTCAGTAAGATAGAGAACAGCCGCTCACTGATATTTTCCCTTTTTCTGACCATACTCTGTAAACCCTAGGGATGGTTGTGTGTGGAAATCCCAGTAGATCAGCAGTTTCTGGAATACTCAGACCAGCCCATCTGATGCCAACAGCCATGCTGTGTTTAAAGTCACTTCAATCTCCTTTCCTTCAATTTCTGATCCTCAGTTTCAACTTCAGCAGATCA
Organism: Erpetoichthys calabaricus; assembly: GCF_900747795.2. Lineage (NCBI taxonomy): Eukaryota > Metazoa > Chordata > Cladistia > Polypteriformes > Polypteridae > Erpetoichthys > Erpetoichthys calabaricus. The sequence goes on along the minus strand of NC_041406.2, from coordinate 10,859,982 downwards.
TCTTGACAAGGTCTACAGGCCTCAATGCGCTGAGGTGCTGCCATGTGATTGGCTGATTAAAGATTTTCGTTAACAAGCAGTTGCGTACCTAATAAAGTGGCCACTGAGTGTATAAGGAGTCTCCAAAAAAGGACAAGGCCAACCAAGAGCTGAAATGGGTCAATGCTCGCCATATTTATCAACCGGTGCATCATTGAATCATCCAGCACTTTGAGAGTGACGTTTTCCCAAAGACTAATCAGGTGGATTTTGGCCATTTCACCCTCACCAGTGCACACAATTTAATTAAAAGGATCAAGAAATCTCAGTCAAATCTTGGTGTGTAAAGGGCCACTTCTGAATGCCAGTCATCTCTGATCCCTCAGACACCATTGTCTCATGAAGCGTTGTCCATCTGTAGTGGATATCATGACGTGAGCTTGTCAGCGTCAGGCATGCGTGTCAGCGGGTCACCTTCATGACTTGTCAAAAGTACATAATTACCACCCCAGGACACTAGGGGGTGCGTGATCATAACCACCTTGTCTCCTTTTCCACCCAGTAAGGGGCAATTAACCCCATCAATTCCAGGCCAGGACTAATAAAAAGAGGGTGCACCTAAGAGGTGAGTGGCTCACATGGAAGATGACCCACCTATGGGAAGGAAGTCCGGTGACATGCCTGACAAATCTGAACAGGAAACGTTATAATTGCTGACAGCTTTATTGATTTCTTTTGTATTTTTTATTTTTGCCCCATTGCACACTTGTTATTTTGTTCTTGTGTAATAGAAGTATAAACAGTGTGTCCCAGTAGGCACCCCACCATTTCGGATGAGGTCCTGTGTCCATAGATTCAAGGTGAGGTTTTTCTATGCAAAGCAGAAGCCAAACATCAGCGGCGTCCAGAAGTGCCACCAACTACTCTGGGCACAACCTCACCTGCGATGGACAGCACGTCAAGTCATCATTTCAAATAGGTTATTGGAAAAGGACCATCTAAGCCAGGGGTCTCCAACCTTTTTTCCCCTGAGAGCTACTTTTACAAAATGAAAATGGCCGAGAGCTACTCGTGTTTTCTAATGTTTTATTCTCATAGCTTATTTCAACCCAAACAAACTGAATTAGCTTGTTTTGCCTGAACATTTAGAAAATGTTGGGGTCCACAACTCACATTGTGCATTAAAGCATCACAAAAAAATCTTTAGTTCACCTGCAAGTGCATTTTGTACGTCTGTATGCATTTTCTAGTGTATCTCACACTATTTAATTAACACATGAATGCTGTCAAAACCAAACAATGCAATTCCAAATCCACAGATCTGACTTATTCATTTGTCATTTTGTCACATGTACAATACAATACAGTTTATTTTTGTATAGCCCAAAATCACACAGGAAGTGCTGCAATGGGCTTTAACAGGCCCTGCCTCTTGACAGTCCCCCAGCCTTGATACTCTAAGAAGATGAGGAAAAACTCCCAAAAAAACCTAGTAGGGAAAACTGGAAGAAACCTTGGGAAAGGCCGTTCAAAGAGAGACCCCTTTCCAGGTAGGTTGGGTGTGCAGTGGGTGTCAAAAGAAGGGGGTCAATACAATACAATACAATACACAGAACAGAACAAATCCTCAATAAAAAATAAAATTTGTTTTGAAGTACGGAGCAGAATATAACAGTAGATGATATCACATAATAAGATTTGGGTAATTTTAGACTCCTGGAGACCTCATCCATCAAGCTACCTCCCCCATTTGGCCATTCCATGGCTGAAACAGTGTTGGGCAGGCCAATGTGATGAAAGGACCCCTCTTTCTCACGATTCCTGCGATCCTCCATCAAGGATGACTTTACCTTAGGCAGGCAAAACAACTTGGCAGGTGGGCCGTGGCACTGAGTGCCACATTTGAGTACCGAGAAGAGAAACCGAATAGGTGAGGGTTAGTATCCAATTCTAACTGTCATGTTACTTATGTTTTAGTGCTAATGACTAACAACAGAGATGATGTCTGCACAGTTAATCAGCAGCTCTAGTCAGGGTGTGCTAAACTGAAGTAGTGAGTCTTCAGCCGGGATTTAAAAGCTGAGACCAAAGGGACATCTCTTATAGTAGCAGGCAGACCACTCCACAGTTTAGGGGCCCCATAACTAAAAACTCGACCTCCCACTGTTATTTTATTAATCCTTGGAACCATAATCAGACCGGCATCTGGAGATCTTAATGTGCGCTCAGGTTTGTAAGTCATGATAAGTTTCAGACAAGTAAGCTGGACCTCGGCCATTTAATGCTTTACATGTTAAAAGAAGGATTTTGAAATCTGCCCTAAACTTAACTGGGAGCCAGTGTAAGGATTTAAGAACTGGAGTTATGTGTTTGAATATTTTTGTTCTTGTAATAATTCTTGCAGCAGCATCTTGGATTAACTGGAGGCTGTATAAAGAACAGTTTGAACATCCAGTGAACACCGCATTGCAGTAGTCAATCCTACTAGAGATACTGTAAATGCATGAATTAATTTCTCAGAATCCTGTTTATTTAGAAAGTGCCTTAAATTCCTAACATTTTTAAGATGGAAGAAACATGTTTTGGACAACTTTGTAATATGTGCTTTAAATGACATGCTAGAGTCAAAGATAACTCCTAGATTGCGGGCTGATTCAGTAAAATTAATTGGGATTCCAACTGAGTTAAATGATGACAAAATATTGTTGTGATCAGCGTCATTCCCTCCAACAATTAACGTCTCTCTTTTATTTGTATTTAAGGACAAGTAGTTCTCATTCATCCACTCCTTTAATTCACTAACACAACTAATTAAAGACAATATCGGAGAAACTTCATCTGATTTAAATGAAAGGTATAACTGGGTGTCATCTGCATACGAGTGAAAATTAACATGATGTTTCCTAATGATAGATCCCAGTGGAAGCATATAAAGTGAAAACAGTAAAGGTCCCAGTACTGAGCCCTGCGGAACACCATATCTCACTTCTGTGTATAATGATGGCGTACTGTCAGCACATTTCTGTACATATTGGAATCGATTTGATAAATAAGAACTAAACCAAGCGAGCACAGTGCTTGTAAGCCCAACATCATTTTCTAGCCTGTGTAGTAAAATAGAATGGTCGATGGTGTCAAATGCTGCACTTAAGTCCAATAACATAAGTACAGTGGAGTTTCCTTCATCAGAGGATATCAAAATGTCGTTTACAACCTGCGTTAGTGCCGTTTCTGTACTATGACCAGTGCGAAAACCAGACTGGAATTTCTCAAATAAATTGTAATGCATAAGGTGTGTCTGAAGCTGACTGGCTACTACTTTTTCTAGTATTTTATAAAGAAACGGTAGATTTGAAATAGGCCTATAATTATTTAGTATGTGTGGGTCTAGGTCTGACTTTTTAAGTAGTGGTTTAATGACTGACACTTTTAGTGCATCAGGTACTGTGCCATGCAATAATGAACTACTGATAATGTTTAGAATAGGCACTGCAAGAACATTCATTGCACTTTTTAATAGTTTTGTTGGCACTGGATCAGGGAACAAGTAGTGAGCTTCATTTTAGAAATTAAAGTTAAGACTTCCTGCTCAGTTACAGGATTAAAATTACTAAAGTGCTGAATGCAATGTGAGACAGGGTCTGCTAAGCTAGTATTGGGTTAGTAGTGTGATGCAGAGATCTGGGATCTTATATTTTTAATTTTCTCATTGAAGAAGTTCATAAAGTCTGTACTGCTAATGTCTGTTGGCATTTTGCACTGTTAATCTGAATTTCCATTTGTTAATTTAGCCATTGTTCTAAACAGTACCCGAGGATTTTTATTATTGTTATCTATTAATGTACAATAGTATTCTGAGCGAGCTTTAAAGAGGGCTTTTTTATATTTATTAACACTCTCTGTCCATGCAATTTGAAATACATGTAGCTTTGTTGTTCTCCATCTGCGCTCCAGTTTTCGACACTCTAATTTAAGAGCTCGAGTGTTTTCATTAAACCAGGGAGAGTTTCTATGTGCTTTGATCACTTTTGTTTTAACGGGAGCCACTGTGTCCAGAGCATCTCTGGACACAGTGGCTGTGTCACTTTATTTACAGGTCCAGTTGCATGTGTGATGTGTTTTTTAGTTAGTCAGATGACTGGCACTGAGGTGTCTGGTGGAGTGGAGCCACTCCGGTTCACTCTTATGGAGTCATTTAAATGTTCGTCTGTCAGTCGTGTTCTGAACTTTGATTTCATGACATTCATGTCAGAGTCATAGAGGTACGGAGACCCAAACAAAGCAGACATTTTCAGAGCTGCTTGGTGAAGATTCTTATAGTTATCTGGCTCTACTAAGCTCCAGACATGCTGAGAATGCTGTTGAGACTTTAACTGCACATTATTTTGAAGGTTTACTAATGCAGTACAGTCTCACGTATCCGACATTCCGTATTATCCGACGTCCCACCGAAAAACAAAACAAAATGCATCAATCGGCAACAAGAACTGCAAGTTGCGAGCATGAGCGTAATCTATTTTTTGTTGCTAAGTTCATTTTTTCAGTTAATTTTTTCTGTTGTTTTGTTGTAAAACATGATTATTAGGTTCATAATGTGTAAAATTATAACATAGTTTGACGTTTAATAGGCTTTTTCTTAACACCTCTCATTATCCGACATTTTCGCTTATCCGACGTTCTGCCAGCCTGTTTATGTCAGATAAGTGAGACTCTACTGTATATAATATATGAAATCCAATGTCTGTCTGTCTGTATGTCTGTCTGCTTTTCATGAGAGTACTACTTAACAGATTTAGATCGGGTTTTCTTCTATAATTTGCTTGAACATTCCGGTTGAATTTGCGACTTCTCTTATTTCGCTATGCATCAGAGTTCGCTTGCCGTACCGATTTAATTTGCGCAAATCCAAGTGAAACACAGCAGGCTAATGGGAGGGCCCTTCCTCACTCACTCGCCAGCTTCGGGGTGTGATCCTTAACTCCACTTAGTCAGCGAGTGAGAGAACAATTGAATTCAACTTTGTTTGATATTTAAAATAAAGTGTTACTTAGGTCTTGATGAGTTTGACTCCGGATATTCTCTTAAGTGTCTGCCACATTGAAAAGAGAGATTGCAATTCAGATTGTGGATCGTGACTTTGTGTTAAAAGGATCGTGATATGATTTTTTGGAAAGATCGCCCACCCCTAATTTGACTAATCATGTTTTCAAATTTATGTAGGATTCATTAACCCTTTGGCGAGCTACTTGGAAAGGGGTTGTGAGCCACCGGTAGCTCTCGAGCGAGAATGTAAGCAGGGGATAATGCAGAGGATGTCACTTTTGAGGGTGGGGGAGGAGGCGATGCTTCAATAGATGTTACTTCGGAGGCTGGAAGAGAAGGCGTGGCATTGGTAGACGTCACTTTGGAGGGTTTGGAGAGAAGACGTGGCTTCAAGAGACATTGTTTGGTAGGGTGGAAGAGGAGGCATTGCTTCAAGAAGACAGGGTGAGAAGGTGGAACTGAAAGACACATCACCCAAGAAGGCAAAGGAGTGTGCGCGGCTTCGTGGAGGTGTCATTTGAGAGGAGGTGGACACTCATTTGAGATGGTTGGATAGGGGGCGTGGCTTAAGGAGATGTCATTCGAGGGGAGGTGGAGACTCATTCGAGATGGTTGGACAGGGGGCGTGGCTTCAGGAGATGTCATTTGAGAGGAGGTGGAGACTTATTCGAGATGGTTGGAGAGGGGCGTGGCTTCAGGAGATGTCATTCGAGGGGAGGTGGAGACTGATTTGAGATGGTTGGAGAGGGGGCGTGGCTTCAGGAGATGTCATTCAAGAGGAGGTGGAGACTCATTTGAGATGGTTGGAGAGGGGGTGTGGTTTCAGGAGATGTCACTGAAGAGGTGGGGCTTCACTCAAAATGTAACACCTGGGATAGATTAGTAACTCATTCAGGGTTGGTTCTTGCCTTGTGCCCAGTGCCACTGATGTAGGACTCCACTCCCTACAATGAAAAACTGGCTCAGGAAATAAATGGTTGGACACTTGCGCCTCTGTGTATCAGACACAACTCTCACTTGACTGCTGTCATTTTAAATCCCCTCTCTGTGGTCCAGAGGTATTCACAAGCCATTTTATCCATTTTCTGAGCCCACTTTACTGGTAATGGTGTACTGGGAGGCAGTCCCTGTCCGAACCACACTGGGCGCAGGGCAGGCCATCAGTCCATCACAAGAGCTGTCTCACACATCATAGTTTCACCAGCCAGGTTTAGATTTGTCCGTGAAAGTGACTGAGCTGGAGCTAATGGAGTGGTACACATGAGCACAGGGAGAACACACGGAGTTCACTACCAAGCCCTGAAAGGCAAAATTCAGCCATTAATAATTTGGTTAATCAGGGCTGAGTGCACATTCACTGTAAAGAAAAAAAAAAAGAAAAAAGATCATTGCGATCGTCAAGGCCTGTGGCTTTTGGCAGAAACAGCTGCGGAAGAGTGTCACCCCACCAAAATCAGCCTGACCGCTGAGGAGAGGGAAACCAGGAAACCAAAGCATTCTTGGAGGCCAGCCGTGCCGCTGACCTTTAAATGTCACCGTCCACAGGGCCTTAACCAAAAAAAAAAAATGAAAAGCCTGATGGGCAGTAGAAACGGTAGGTGAACTCTGTGGGGCCTCTGCCAGACTAACCCAGCAGAAAAGTGACAATGGCACTCTTGGGAATGTTCTCGCCTCACGTCCATCACTATTTGATTTCATTCAATTTAGTGCTGAGGGTAGACACTTATGATGTTAGGAGTTGGTCTTTGATTGGGTAAAGCAGGACTGGTGCTCTGTCCAGGGTGGATTTGTGCCATACCTCCTTTACAAACGAGATTGGCTGTGGTTCCTCTTAATGTCCATTTTATTATTAGTATTATTATACATTTTGATGTCTTTGCTAGCCAAGGAGGCTCGCAACTCCCCACCATGCATTACAGTTGCATATACACAGAAAGACGACAGTGCAGTCCTGTGAGGGGTTAAAGAAAATAAAAAATCTTGGCATGGCGTAACATTCAGGTGCATTTGCCAGCTCAGTACACTGATATGAAAGGCTGAAGCAATCTGCATTTTTGCTGTTACTTCATCCAAAAGTCAGTTATCACAATTTTATTAGATTTTTTATTTTTGTATCAGTGAGTCGGGGGTGGCAGGGTGGTGCAGTGGTAGCGCTGCTTTCTCGCAGTAAGGAGACTGGTGTTCCTATCTGGGGTCCTCCCCTGCGTGGAGTTTGTATGTTTTCCCCTTGTCTGTGTGCTTCTGTTTCCTCCCACAGTCCAAAGACATGCAGGTTAGCAGAATTGGCCCAAGTGTGTGGTTGGGGTTCTGTGTGTGTGTGCCCCCTGTGATGGACTGGCGCCCTGTACAGGGGTTGGTTCCCTGCCTTGCACCCTATGCTAGCTGGGATAGGCTCTGGCAGACCCCTGTTAGAAAATGACTGACGGACTGAGTCGTATTTAAAAAATAATAGAATAAACTTACATACATTAGTAAACTACATTAAATACCTGCTTTTTAACATAGAATTCATGGCGGACAAACTTATTGAATTGTGTGGCGTAAGACACAGGTTTTGGAGGGACCCGTTATGTGCCGCAGAACTGTTTTGGTGCTGAGATCCAAAAGCTGGCATCGATGCCAAAGTCCAAATTTTAGTACTAATCCAATGCTAATGTATGATTAATATATGCAAAAAAAACAAAATTTTATGGAACTGATGATCGTTGTAAATATAATTAAGTTTTTAAATGACTTGCATGGATAGTTAATAAAAAAAAAACATTGAATGCAGTGAATAAGAAATTTAAAACAAGTTCAACAATGTCAACATGGCGTAACATTCAACAGCAACATTTATTTCTATAGCACGTTTTCATACAGATGATGTAGTAGCTCAAAGTGCTTTACAGGATGAAGAAAGAGAAAAAAGACAAAATATATAAGACAATAAAATAAAATCTGCAGGGGTCCGAGGCCACGAGACCACCCAGCCCCCTTCTAGGCATTCTACCTAACATAAATGATCAGTCCTCATTGTATTCAGGGTTTACATGGAAGAACTTGATGGTGACGGTCATGTGGACTTCTGGCCTTTAGTCCATCAATGGAGGGACATCACGGTGCTTTGATCAGGTGGTGGTGGCGCAGATCACAACAACACAGAAAACCGGAAAAAGAACAGCAGAGAAAGTAGGGGTGAATATGGATTGTGGAGCCACCAGCAATGATGATGAAAATTAAATGCATATACAGAGTATCAGGGTTATACTAAATGAAGCTCTGAGAAAGCCATGTGACAGTAATGTGTTTTTAGCAGTGTTTAAAGTGCTCCACTTTATTAGCTTGGTGAATTTCTATCGGTCAGCTATTCCAGATTTGAGGTGCATAACAGCAGAAGGCCGCCTCACCACTTCTTTTAAGTTTACCTGTTGGAATAATAAGCAGACCCTCATTTGAAGATCTAAGGTTACGATATGGAGTGTAAGGTGAGAGACATTCTGAGATGTATAGGATGGAGCAGATTATTGAAGGCTTTGTAAACCATAAGCAGGATTTTAAAGTCAATTCTAAATGGCACAGGTAACCAGTGTAGTGACACTAAGACTGGTGTGATGTGTGCAGATTTTCTTTTCCTAGTTAAGATTCTAGCAGCTCTATTCTGCACTCGTTGTGACTGATTGATGTCTTTCTTGGGTGGTCCTGAGAGGAGTTTGTTACAGTAATCTAGCCGACTAAAAACAAAAGCGTCAACTCATTTCTCAGCATCTTGCAAAGTTCTAATCGGTCTAACCTTTGCTACATTACTTAAGTGAAAAAATGCTGTCCTAGTAATCTAATTAATGTGTGATTTGAAATTCAGGTCAGAGTCAATAGTTACCCCTAAATTCTTTACCTCCGTCTTGACTTTTATTCCTAATGGATCAAGTTTATTTCTAACTAGCAAAATACCCGCGCTTCGCAGCGGAGAAGTAGTGTGTTAAAGAGGTTATGAAAAAGTAAAGAAAACATTTTAAAAATAGCGTAACATGATTGTCAATGTAATTGTGTTGTCATTGTTATGAGTGTTGCTGTCATATATATATACATATACACATATACACACACATATACACACATATACAGATATATTATATATACATATACACATATATTTTTTATATATATATTTTTATATATATATATATATATATATATATACACATACATACATACATACATATACACACATAGATGCACTTACAATAACGTAGAAATCAATATAAACAACATTAACATCATTATCATATGAGAATATGAAGTAATATATAAGAAGCACATTTCATATAAATATAAATTATTAAACAGTAAAATCTTCTTCTATAATTTGCTACCGTGGCTTTTCGTTGGTCTGTCCAGGATTTTAAATCACATGTAGCTTGCAAACCGTTTCACGTATTGACTTGAAATGTGGTACACATATAATACGTCACGTCTGCTATCCGCTTTATGGGTGATGAATGTATTACTCTTTTTATGTTTATTTTATTTTAGAATCAACTCCTATCTGCGCACACCAGGGCGGCCGTGGGCAGATGCGTATGGTGTATTCACTCCATGTTATCGTGCATTGCGCTGTCACTGGTATTTTGATAAAAGAATTTGAACAATATATAAGAAGCGTATAAATTATTAAACAGTAAAACATTAACATTTAAGAAGTAAATTTACATTGAGTACTACTGCAGTGCCTTCGGGTATACCTCATTTTTTCTTTGCCCATTACATGCTTAAATGTATACATTTTTTGGTGTACCTACCCGAGAACACGCGACATATAACCGACCGTGGGAGAAGCATGGATTTTAAACACACGTTGAGTTCATCTGCTGGTCTCCCTCGTGGAATAACTGGTAATGTTTGACTAAAATCTACAGCAAGTAAAACGACATTACCTCCTTTTTTTTTTTTACGATCTCTGAGATCTTGCTTTTTTCGGTTCAAGGCTTCATAAGCTCTTTTATGTTCAATGTTGTACTTAATAAGTACTAATTATCCCAAACCATCATCTTTGAATGTTGCAAGACTTTCGCCTTGTATGTAGATCGGGGTAATTACATTCATTGCATTCCTAGTCTGAATCACAATCTGATTGTATGGGTGGTTACCTGGCACTGTAGGGTTGCCACCCGTCCTTTAAAATACGGAATCGTGCCGCATTTGAGAATGAAATTGCGCGTCCCGTTTTGAATCAATACTGGACGGGATTTATCCCGTATTTTTTTTATCATTTTTTTTTTAAAGCAGCGTCTCATGCAAATCATCCGACACGCATTTTATGAAGATGCCTCCTTTCCTACTTTTGATTGGGTAATACTTGATGTCATCGTTAGTTTGATTGGTGTTTTTAACTGTCCAGTGAGGAGGGCGTGTCTTTTAAGTACAGTCTGCAAAGTGTTGGCACTGAGATGTTGCGTCAGCGCCATAGTTGAAGCCCCTAACGTTGCGGTCAGCAAGTCAGCTAACATCCGCCATGTGCCGTCTTTCAGTTGCGAGAAGCAGATCATAGAATGGTTGAAACTGTTGCCCCTAACGTTGCGCCACGGCGTGTGGTTCGTTTATACCTCGTGTCTTCTCATTAAACTTTTATCTCGCGAATATGTTATTGCAATCCGCAGCGGGAGCGTTTCTATAAACTTAATTTAAACTTACGTTTTACACCGTGCTTTGTTTCCCTTATGAACATGCTTGTATGCTTAACTCGCTCCGTTCTCAATTGTTTAATTAATTTTTTGCTCTTCGCTGTTTGCGGCTGTTCCTCCATTTCCCCCCTACTTCGTTCTTTTATCTCGCGAATATGTTATTGCAATCCTTAACGGGAGCGTTTCAATAAACTGATTGAAAATAGTTTTGCATTTACCTTTTTAGTAAAAGGCGAGCTTTTAAGCCTGAGAAATCACCCCGTAAATGCACACGTTTAATTGGACACGTGTTAATATGTATGGTTACACAGTATTAAAAGACAGTGAACAACGTCAGTTACCTTTCTTCCCGCGTTTGATAAAAGGTGAGCTTTTAAGCCTCAGAAATCACCCCGTAAATGCACACGTTTAATTGCACATGTGTTAATATGTATGCTCACACAGTATTAAAAGACAGTCAAAAATTAACGTCATTTACCTTCGTTCCCACGTGTGACTCGTGCTGTAAATGTCTTCCTTGTTTTTAGTTCACGTGATTACGTAGGAGGCGTGATGACGCGATACGTGACTCCGCCTCCTCCATTACAGTGTATGGACAAAAAATATGTTCCAGTTATGACCATTACGCTTTGAATTTCGAAATGAAACCTGCCTAACTTTTGTAAGTAAGCTGTAAGGAATGAGCCTGCCAAATTTCAGCCTTCCACCTACACGGGAAGTTGGAGAATTAGTGATGAGTGAGTCAGTCAGTCAGTGAGTGAGTGAGTGAGTCAGTGAGTCAGTGAGGGCTTTGCCTTTTATTATTATAGATAACCTCATTATGTTCATTTTTGCCAATCACTCAAATTTCTGTTTTCTCCTTATTTACTTTGAGAAAATTACTACTCATCCATTCAGAAACACAAGTAAGACATGGGGGGTCAATGAGACAAGAGAGTCGGGGTCATCAGGCGCTATTGATAAACAAAGCTGTGTGTCATTAGCATAGCTGTGGTAGCTCACGTTATGTCCCGAGATAATCTGTCCTAACGGAAGCATGTAAATCGAAAAGAGCAGCGGACCCAGGATAGAGCTTTGTGGACCACCATATAGAATATCAGGGGTCTTTGAAGTATAATTAGCACAACTAACAAAGAATTTTCTACCTGCCAGGTAGGACTCATACCAATTTAAGACCCTGCCAGAGAGGCTCACCCATTGACTAAGGCGATTTCTAAGAATATTGTGATTAATGGTATCAAATGTGGCACTCAGATCTAAGAGGATAAGAACAGATAAACAGGTGTGTTTAGTGACAAAGTTAACCTCCAAGTGTAAAAGTGCCAACACCGTTAGTCCCCAGCGTTACTTGGACAATGGTAAGCGTCAGGCCCGAGCATTACCCAGGCAATGGTGTAGCCACGCCTTCTCCTAGCCTCCTAATGGCGTGTCGTAAGAAATGCCTCTCATCAGCAGTGGTGACGAAGTGAATTTCTCTTCATGCAGTGAAATTGAAACGGTCAGTGACTCCGAACGTGACCCTCGCGTCACTCGCACATGCTCAATGTACTGTTCACATTATTATTATTTCATCTATCACTTCTGACTTTGTACTTTTAAAGTTTTGTCCATTTTACCATAGAAAGGTGAGATTTCATAAAATGTAATTTTTCAAGCCAAAAAATGCAATGCTTTTTGCATTTTTTTTGTGCGAAAAAAATGAAAGGTTAGATATGAAAGTTTGAAAAATTTCACTTCATCCCAAAATCTGTTACCACAGTTGTAGTACTTGTTACAATGAGTCGTATTAAAACACAACAGCAATAATAGAATGTGCTTACATGCGTTGGTTCAATACATTAAATACCTGCCTTTGAACATGGACATTGCTTCGACGTGATTGAGAATTCACAGGAGACCAACTAATTGGACGTGAGCACCTGTTTTGTCTTGGTAGAGTGATATATTATTCTGCTTTCCCCTTTTGTATTATTATTGTGTAGTGTTTGTCAGAATTCCTCAAATCTCACAGACTTAACACTGTCTATAAGGTATTGAACTTCTCCCCACCTTCCCTTCTACATCTGTAACCTCAAGCAATTAGGTGTAATTAAAGACAACCAGGAGTTAAGTTATAATTTAAATAATTCAGTATTGATAATATTCATCTACTCTCTCTCTCTCTCTTTTTTATATATATATATATATATATATATATATTGTAAGAAAAGACAACAAAACAATCGTAAAGGTTTGGGGTTCCGTCCCCATATACTATAAGGAAATCACGGTCAGTCAGGTTCTTGTACAACATAACAGACAAATGAGGAGTTGACAGGCGGACAATTTATGAGGTGGGGATGGAAGTGAACAGATGGGATGCTGGGAGGAAACTGTGGTGGTGGATGGGAGAAATGACATCATCAGGAGGGGACCAGAGGGAAGGAAGGAACCCGGAAGTGGCAGGTTTCTTTAGGAGTCCAGGTAAACTCACGGCGGTGGTGCTTTGTTCTTTCTGGAGAGATAGAAAGAGAGGTTAGTACCCCACCATTGTCCCCTGGCAAAACTCGTCGGGCCCCTGTTGGGTCCTTAAGCCACTCCCCATGCGCTCGTGCGTGACAAGATTTTGCTAATATTCTGGCCGCATTCTGGAGGTTGGCCGCCAAAGGCGCCAGAGGACTTGGCCCCCCCATAGTAAAATTAGAACAATAAGCAAAGTACATTTGAACACTGGCAACCATACAACCTGATAAATGCTGATGTGGAGTTTCAGGCGGCACACAGACTTGTAGTTACTTTAAATGTCTCTAGTTCATTTTGGTCCGCTTTCTTCAGAACGGGCCGCATGCCTGTCTCAATATGGCCGCTAAGTTGTGCTTCTTATGGCAATGGTGTGACAGAGAGAGGCTTCTTCATTGTGATGTTTGTAAGAGAGAGAGAGAAAGAGCTAGGGAGGGGTAAAGCAAGCAAATTTATAGATTCTCTGTCCAAACCCTACAGCCAATAGGGCGTCATGGTACTTAATGGCTTCAGGCAACTTTAGACCAATGGGGCACAATACCTTTCATGCCTGCCGCCCTGCCAAAACCATTTGTTGAGCTGATGTTTGCCAGCCAGGTAGTTTGGCTTTTGTGTGGGTATTGACTGAGAGGGTCCTGCAAAGGATCACTTGCCAGACTGGTTTGAGGCACTTCACCCGACCCTGTCGTTAATTACAAAGAGACTCAGTCCTAAAAGGGGCGTCTTAACCATCTAGCCATTGCTGTGCTTTTCAATGATAGACATTAGTGTTATAAGTTACAAATAAAAACATACAAAATATATATTTTTTATATTTTTAACAGCATATTAAAATATTTTATATATATATATATATATATATATATATATATTTTTAAATCACCAGATAATATTTACCATCAAGTTCTTAAGGTGGCTTGTGAGTACAGATAGAAACCTTTGACACATATTTTTAGGAAGTCACTATGCACTGGAGAGGTTCCAAAGGATTGGAAAACGGCAAATATCATCCCATTATATAAAAAGGGTGACAGGACAGATCCAATCAACTGTAGGCCAGTAAGCTTAACATGCATCACAGGAAAATTAATGGAAGAAATTATTAAAGATAAGATTGAGCAACACCTGGCAAGGACAGGAGTTATGAAGAACAGTCAGCGTGGGGTCAGAAGAGGGAGGTTGTGTTTGACTAACATGCGGAATTCTATGAAGAGGCAACAAAAGAATACGACCAGAGTGGAGCAGATGATATTATTGATGTGGGCTCTCAGAAAACATTTGATAAGGTGCCACATGAGAGGGTGGGCATCAAACTAAAAAGTGGCATTTCAAGGTGATGTGTGTAGATGGGTGCAGAATTGGCTCAGACACAGGAAGCAGAGGGTGATGGTGTGAGGAGCCTCATTAGAATTGTGTGATGTTAAGAGTGGTGACCAGCAGGGGGCAGTGCTAGGGCCACTGCTATTTTTAATATATAGAAATGATTTAGATAGGAATATAAGTAACAAGCTGGTTAAGTTTGCAGATGATACCAAGATAGGTGGATTAGCAGATAATTTGGAATCCATTATATCATCACAGAAGGAATTGGATAATGTCAGTAAATGTAAAGTATTACACATAGGAAGTAAAAATGTGAGGATTGAATACACAATGGACGGTCGTAAAATCGAGAGTACACCTTATGAGAAGGACTTAGGAGTCGTAGTGGACTCTAAGCTATCAACTTCCCGACAGTGTTCAGAAGCCATTAAGAAGTCTAACAGAATGTCGGGTTATATAGCGCCTTGATGTGTGGAGTACAAGTCATAGGAGGTTCTGCTCAACCTTCATAATGCTCTGGTAAGGCCTAATCTGGAGTCCTGGCTGCAGTTTTGGGCCCACCAGACATAGCAGCACTAGAAAAAGGTCCAGAAAAGAGCAACTAGGCTGATTTCAGGCCTATAGGGGATGATTTATGAGGAAAGGTTAAAAGAGCTGAGCCTTTACAGTTTAAGCAAAAGAAGATTAAGAGGAGACCTGAGTGAAGTGTTTAAAAATTATGAAGTGAATTAGTGCAGTGGGTCGAGACGGTGACTTTAAAATGAGTTCATCAACAACATGGGACACAGTTGGAAACTTGTGAAGGGTAAATTTCGCACAAACAATAGGAAGTTTTTCTTTACACAAAGAACGATCAACACTTGGAATAAGCGACCAAGCAGTGTGGTGGACAGTAAGAGTTTAGGGACTTTCAAAACTCGACTTGATGTTTTTTTTAGAAGAAATAAGTGGACAGGACTGGCGAGCTTTGTTGGGCTGAATGGCCTGTTCTCGTCCAGAGTGTTCTAATGTTCTAATTTATCCGCTTATATGCAAAATTTCACACCACAACAGCACGAGGGAGGCCCTAAGCACTTTAAAGATTCTGCTGCCTCCATACACATACCTAATTGAAAATATAAACTATAAAAACAAAACTTACACTAAGATGGAAAACAAGGATTATTTTTGCATTTTTATTTACAAAGTTTACTCTTACTGTTTCTTATTGCCTAAGATCAGATCCTCAAAAGTAAAGTTGCATAGCTCATCTGTTTCTGAACTTAGTGGAGAGAAGGCGTCCAGCCTGCCTGAATGCTCCGCTGAGCAGTTTGTGACCATTAGTGTTAAAAATATACAAAAACAAATGTCCACTTTTGGAAAGGCACACTCAATACTATCTCCTACAATTTTGTTTTTATAAAGTTCAGTGTAACTAGATGACTGAATGAGACAGCCGACATGACCAAGGCAAGAGCGATGATGTGAGCCTCGGCGGACAGTGTGGCAGTTACCAGATTGGTGTAGTCCCAAGATTACTTATACAGTATTTTATTAACCTCTATTATTATTTTTATTACTGTATGCACATGTATGTATTTTTCCCTTGGGAGCCCCTTTTTGTGGCACCAGGTTCAGCTGCACCACTTGCAGTTTTGCACCATATGTGTAAATCCGGCAATGGAAATCATCCAAGAGTCATTTATTACGTTTGTTTCTCAAATATTTTTGTAACAATAAGTCATATTCAAAAGTATTGCAGTTCCGTGTGTTGGTCGACAACATTAAATCCAGCACTTTACAATGGAGTTCAGAAAGGAGCACAAAGAAGCTTGTTGTGGCTCAATAGCCTTCATACACCACAGTCTGCAGTCCAAGTGAGGTGACAGTGACATCGGCCGGTGTGTGTCAGTGCTGGAGGATCTGTCACTAATTGGTGTTCGTTTGGCTTAAACGTAACATTTTTGAAAGTAGATACACAAGAGTCGTATCCAATAATTAGCAATTGAAAAATATCTATTAATACAAAATGATCAATGCTAGCATAAAATCAGCATCAGTATTACACTAATTATGGAGCAAATAAACTGAAACAAGTTCCCTGTCTAGCTATTAATATTAGTTAAAACTCCGGTTTCCTTCCATAGTCCAAAGACGTGCAGATTAGGTGCATTGGCGATCCTAAATTGTCCGTAGTGTGTGCTGTGTGCGTGTGTGCCCTGCACTGGGCTGGCGGTCTGCCCAGGATTTGTTCCTGCCTTGCGTCCTGTGCTGGCTGGGATTGGCTCCAGCAGACCCCCGTGACCCTGTGTTAGGATATAGCAGGTTGAAAAATGACTGACTGACTGACGGTTATTTTTATAATTTTAACAAATTACTAAGAATTTGGAAAGGAACTGATTTATTGTATAACGGGAATACGAATTGTGACAGTAATCTAAATGAGCCTGATGAATAAGCTGCAAAGAAATGGCCAACTTCATCCTCATGTAATCTTAAAGATTTGAATTCCAGTCTGGAGATTCGCGGAAGTAAAAGTTGCTCTTCAGGTCAGGATACACCATAACACGCACTCAGCCCAATCTTCTTCCCGCAGATCAACTGCAGCTTCTTTTCCAGGGGTCTCTGTAGCATTTGCAGGGATCAGGGTCTTCCCTACCTCTGTGTTTGTCACTCGGTGTTATACACGGATAAATGTCTGAAGAGCTCGGCATCGTGTGACGCGTACACGTCTGCCAAGTAGTGTGGTAGACAGTAGGACTTTAGGGACTTTCAAAACTCGACTGCATGTTATTTTGGAGGAATTAAGTGGTTAGGACTGGTGAGCTTTTTTGGGGCTGAATGGCCTGTTCTCATCTAGAGTGTTTTAATTTTTGTAAAGTTTGTCCCCCTTTGGGGTTCTGCGTGATTGGTCAGGGGCCACTTTGTATATGATGGCCAAGAAGAACAGAAGCTTGCTGTGGTTGTTTGTGTATATCTGGGGCTGTCCATTTTGTAACCCATCTTGTGTTTATATCGGTTAGGGCAGCTGTGGCTTTTCCGTGTTATTAATGAGTTCAAACCCCATTTAGCTGCAGGTTATTAACGGTTCTTTACAATAATTATCTGCACATAATATTGTTCAATCACGGCAGTCTGATTTATGCGTAAATAATTGTTTTCTCCTTCCTTTTGTTTCCAAAGAACTGACTTTTTTGTTCTCTGTTAGTTAACTTACCTAAATCCCCAGGAGAGGGCGCTGCTATTCATGCCTATGTGCTTTCTGCCCGCCTTATTGATGGACTTGCATTGGGCATCTGACTGGCAGTCAAACAAATAAAAGAGGAAACTCTCAAAACATCCAAATTCAAGCAACTGCTCTGAAGGTCCCATTGAAACAGTAAACCCATTCCTAGTTGAGGTTGCACCAAACGATTCCCTGCTTTAAGATGGACGTGATTGCAAATTCGCCAGTGCTTTTCAGTGGGAAATTTTTGAAATTTGAAAACTGTACACCCTATGATCTGTTCAAGATATCTCAAACAAAAACTGAACTGTCTCAACAAATTTCCCTGAAGAACAGGCGTGCCACCTTTCAACAAAATTAGTCCACCAGGGGGAGCTGAGTTTTTTCATGTGGACCAACAGACGGATATGGGCTATTGCAATAGGTGCTTTGTGAATTATATGTAAGCACGTCTAAAAATAATAATGTCCTTCTCTAACAACTCTGAGGGTGCAGTGTACCTGCCCTGTGATAAACCTGACCGTTTATTCTAAAATCCTATGGCTGTTAACCTGGTGGTGGACTCAAGTTTGCTCCCATAGACGCAAATGTTAGTACACTATTAACTCTGAATTATGTTTATTGTCATTGAAATTCTCCATTTAACTGTCACAATGATAATTTGAACTTTGCACCCTTAAATTACACAGGTCTACAAAAAAAATATTTTTGTTTGCTACTGGGAATTTCCGACCAACTCTTTATTACGTTTTTTACACTGATTTCATATGTGAAATCGGAATTAAGTCAAAGTCAAAGCGAACTTTATTGTCATCTCAACCAAATACAAGTATACAGATAGACGAAATTGCGAAGCTCAGGGTCCACAGTGTAACAACATGAAGTGCAAATAATAAATTAAAAATTAAAACTTAAATTAAAATTACAATTAAAATTTAAAATTAAAATACAAATAAGACAAGACATTGTGCAAAGAGAAGATTGATACAATGTGTGGTATTATGCAATCTAGATAAATAAATATAGTCAATAAATATGTAATATAATAAGTAAATAATAGATAATACAGAAATGATCAGTGTATGATAATACAGTGGAACCTCAGTTTGCGAGTAACTTGGTTTACGAGTGTTTTGCAAGACGAGCAAAAATTTTTAATAAATTTTGACTTGATAAACTAGCGAGGTCTTGCAGTACGAGTAGTATGTATACGCTTTGTCTGCTGAGCATCATGTGATCACAACTGAGCTGATGGTTCTTCTCTCTCTCTCGCTGCAGGATTGTGGGTAATCGTCTCCTATTCTCCGGCTGAGTCAGCGTGCCTCACTCATAGTAAACATCCGTACGAGCGTATACTGTTTACTACAGCATTAGCATTGTGACTGTGTGCGCTCGCGCGTGTGTGTTTTTGTGTGTGTGCACGCGCGCGCTCGGTTGTGTGTGCTGTGACGTGCGAGTCCCCATCTTGCATACTAAAACACAAAGCTGAGTCTCAGTACTTTAGCAACACCAGCTTTATTCAGCTTTATTCAGACACAGCAGTCAGGCAGGGCCCTGCGCATTTATAATGTTCCATGTTCCTTGTATCACCCATCGACGGCAGGCGCTTATAGCATGTCGGCGATTTTCTCGGATTGGCTTTTACGGCGAACTGCTACAGCGCTGGGAGACTCTTCCGCGTGTCGTCCCGTTGGGTGGAATCCCACAAGAGTTTAGAAACTCATTCACACCAGCCATGATTCTTTTCAAAGGTAAAGTGCAGGTTAATTTGTTTTATGTATTTTTACTTTATATTTTGTATTAATCATTTTTATATGAATCGTTTTGGGTTGGGGAACAAATCATCTGAGTTTCCATTATTTCTTATGGGGAAATTCACTTTGATATACGAGTGCTTTGGACTACGAGCACGTTTCTGGAACGAATTATGCTCGCAAACCGAGGTTCCACTGTAGTTGTTTAAGATGTATAGACAATGAAAGGTCAGAATGTTTCATAGCAAGAGGATATCAAGAGTGTTAAAATACTTAGTGTAATCTTCTTCTAATGTATGCTTTTAATATTTGTTTTTGCGGTGTTCTAACTCTGTTTGTTGTTTTTTATTTTCAGGGCAATTACACAGCGCCAAATACCCCGGGTATAAACTCCCGAGAGTGCACCATAGTGGCATGTCATTCAATGGGGAACATTTCAAGACTGTCACCCAAATCCGAACTGAAGAAACGGCGAGCACCACCACCTCCACCTCCGGGGTCGGCATCCATGCAGAACTTCCAGAGTGTTTCCCTCGATGATATTCAGGTAGGAGTTTCTTCACCTCGCGTGAACATTTTTCTTTTTCTTTTTTTTCTTTTTTTTTGTTTTTCGTCTGAAGAAATGCCGCCAGAATTTTTGAACGTTTTAAGCTACCAGGCCAAAGGCTCATCTCCTCTTCTCTTTTCAAGCTGTTCTTAAAAGATTAAAAATGCAAACCACAGGTCTAAGTTTTCCTTCCAATTTTTTTTTTTTTTTTCTTTTGGGTACTGAATGCATCTACTTGTCTTCTTTTTATAATCAGACTTTGGTAAAAGAAGAATTTAGTACTGGCAGGACAGTGAGTGAACATTCTGTTTCCAAAGGGTATTTCCAGACTTCTCCAGATGCTAAAATTGAATGAAAAGGAAACAAGCGCATATTTGCTTCCTTTTCTTCTTTGAAAATTATCAACGCATTCTAATTAAGTTGGTCTGTCAGATCACTGAAAACAAAAAATGACAAAAGGTTTTGTAGCGTCTTTTGTCCTTTTACACTAACATACTACTTGAATACAATGGAAGAATAAAGGGGATGTGAAGGACCTTGGAGCCGCCAGGCTCTAACCCGGGCCCAAGAGTGCAAGGCTGGCACCTCCTTTCTGACATATTGAGCTTCTTGCATTTATATACTAAATCTTCCATGTATCTGATTTACCCAATATGGCCGAATTTGTGTGGAGACCCCTCCAAATGACCGTGTTGAGGTGTTCCATTGTTAACAGGTGCATCACAGCCATGCATTCTCCATTGGGTCCTACTGAAGAGCTCAGTGACTTCGCACGTGGCAGGTGACTGTAAAGTCAAAGCAAATGTGGACAAATGTCTTGGACCCCATCCACGAGAAAACAATGACCCCCCACAAACTGGCAAAGGTAATTGGTACCCATTGTCGCTTATTCCGTATGTAACAAAAAGCAGACTTTGCTTTAGAGTTTGGATTCAGTGAAATATTTCAGATAATAACACGAGTGAAAATGGCATGGACAAAAATGATGGGATCCTTCACCAAATATTTGGTTGCATAACCTTTAGAGTTTGCAATCCCTGCACACAAGCCATGAGACGTCGGCCGGCACCTGTCCACAGGTCGTGTGGCCCAGTCTGCTTATGCTGGGTCAGGTGTGAAGGGGTCTTCTCCACAAACATGCATGTTTGAGTTGTTTACTTTGATGTTTCATAGGATTCAAATCTGGGCTCACAAGTCAGAGTAGCCCAATGTTTTGTTCTTCTTAGCCATTCTTGGGGGCTCTGAGCTTTGTGTTTTGGCTCATCATCCTGTTAGAGGATCCATGACCAGCAACTGAGACAGAGCCTTGTTATACTGGGCAGGACGTTTGACTCCAGATTGTCTCGATGGTCTTGAGATTTCATTGTTCCCAGCACAGACTCAAGGCACCTCATGCCAGATGCAGCAGAGCAGCCCCAAAACATCACTGAGCCTCCTCCATGTTTCACAGCAGATCTGCTGTTAATTTCTTTAAATGCTTCATGTTTTCCATCTCTGGACATGGAGCTGATGTGACTTCAAGTTTTGTTTCATCTGTCCAATGGACAGTCTCCCAGAAGCAATTGTGGCTTCTTCAGCAAATTCCAGTCTAGCTTCTTTATATGGAGTCCTCCTGGGTCTTCTCCCATTGAGTCCACTGTCACTCAAGAAGTGATGGATGGTGCGATCAGACACTGATGGACTGATGGATGAAGTTGTCCTTGGCTTTTTGTCTACCATTCTCACGATCCTTCTGCCCATTCTGGGGTCGATTTTCTAGAGAGGTTGGCTCCAAGCCTGGGGTTTGATGCGTTTCCCCCTCTGATATTTTAGGGACTCTTTTTAAAGTATGCAAAAGAATGCCGCCAGCAGAAGGGATAAGCGTGGCACACAAAGGACAGCACTGATGGACAGAAATGTGAAGAAGGAAAAAAGACATGGCATGATGTGTGGCATGGTGGGTGAGCAGGAGGAGAGCTTGGCAAAGCTTCAGTAAGCCGTGGTTGCCATACCAAGCGTTATGAAGCCCAAGTCCACATGCCAGCATGCTGTGGCTGTGAGTGTAGGCGTTGAGAAGAGGGCATTACACATTGCTTACAGGGACCAAACAACCCCAAAATTTAAAGTGTTCATTTCATTGTATGCGCCTTGTAAATCTGCCACCTGTAAATGTTATTGCTTTTTGTAATAAATTAAAGTAAAATGTGATGCTGCGTTAGGACTTTGACTGGCTGTGGCTTTTGGGGTAAAGCTGTAATAATGAAATGACAAAAAAAAAATAAGTTTCAACATACAACTGATGAAAAACACAAAGACATGTATATGATGGACGATGTAAACAAATGAAAATCGCCAACATCTAAAGATATGAATATAATAGTAGTGGATCCCCTCTGCACCCTAGATGAACATGTGACAGGTGATAAACTCGAAAACAAATTCTTGATGTGAACGGACTATAAAACTACACCAGGGGCCTCATGTATAAATGGTGCATACGCACAAAAATGTTGCGTACTCCCGTTTCCACGCTCAAAACGCGATGTACAGTATAAAACCTAAACATGGCGTAAAGCCACGCACATTTTCACGGTAGCTGAAACCCTGGCCTACGCAAGTTCTCCACTCGGTTTTGCAAACTGGCGGCACCCAGCATCAAAGCAGTGCTACTGTTCCAGTGTGGTTTCCCTTTCTTTTTCAGATCCAGATCCCTGACGCGGCTTTATAAATACACTGAAATTAACCGCATATTGTTTATTAGTTTAAGGAATCTGATTGTAATTAACCTGTAACAATATAATGGTCCACGGAATGGCCAAACTATTCTAAATACCATAACTGCTTTAGTGTTGTTATTCTCACTGCACCTTCTTCTTCTTTCAGCTGCTCCCGTTAGCGGTTGCCACAGCGGATCATCTTTTTCCATATTACTCTCACTGCACCACTCAGAGTATTTATATCACTGTATCTGAGTGTGAATCACAGATCTACAGCAGATGATCGGAAAGAGAATTATCGGTATACAGCATCAAGCACACGCTGCCTCAGCCATGCTGTCTATTTGAACTACTCTCATACGACAAACGTTTCAGAGCCTTTCCTGTACGGACCTCACGGTTCACAAACAGTTTCATCCCAAGAACTCTAAATGCACTCAATCAGTCCATCAAGTGCTCCTTGTAGAACTGTTTGTACTTATAAGTACAATAACCTCACTGTAAACTTGCAATACATTTATAATATTGCATAACCTGAGCCACTTTATAAAGCATGTACTGTATTTACATATGAAGACGATATCATTTTTTAAGATGAAATGCAGCAAAAAATGTTTATTACATTATACAGATAAAATGTTATCATCATTTAAATAATTTATATTTTTAATAATTAAACATGTGAGGACACGGTGTCACAGCGCTAGCAAGGAGCTGGCGCCCCGTTCACGGACTGTTCCTGCCTCGTGCTGTATTCTTGCTGGGACTGGCGCGACACTGGAAGGATAGACGGATAGAATAATTAAACACGTACTACGAAGATATTTCAATGGTCCTTAAAAGTTTTGATGAATCGGCGTTATAAGTTTACAGATGGCTTAACGTCTATTACAGAGCTGTTTATGTGGCGATTGGGTATTTGGAGAAAGAAAAGGAAGGACAAGATTTGGGGGTTAGTACGTTTGAGAGAGACAGTACTGCTGCAATAAATTATTTCATCGAAGGTCGCGCATGGTGCAGCAAGCATGTTGCGTGAGGCAGGAATAATCTGGATGGGGCGCCAGTTCATCACTATCATTGCGCCACCGTGTTCCCATGTTTAATAACATGCTTTAATTCCTATCATCATGAAAATTATATCAAGTATACATCTCAGTATTTAAATTATTCAGAGAGCTCTAATATCACAAATGTAA
>NC_041406.2:10821080-10833580 GCF_900747795.2 Erpetoichthys calabaricus | reverse complement strand
ATTTATGTAGCGGAAGAACATGGAAATTGGCGAACGCACAGATTTATACATCTGGATTTTTTTGTGTGTACTCACATTTCCGCTTTTGTCCGTACTCCATGTTTTAGTGTGAATTCTACACACGGCATTGTGCATGAGGCCCCTGGAGCGGAGTTGAGTTCAGCTGGCTTGCCACCGTTGTGTGATACGCACGTAGAGCGCGTTGCAACTTGACTTTGTGGTTTGCTGTACTGTTTAGTTGAATTTCCAGTCAGAATGTTTCAGTCCTAGTGTACGGGGGATCACTCTGCCCATGGCACAGTCACCCGCTGCCCTGTCCTTCCTGTCTTCCAAGCGCAACCATTGTGTTCTTCCATGGCTGGCGGGACTCCAGCCCCCGGTGTGTAGTGGCTACAGCAACGTCCTTCCAGGTCCATTTCCTGGTGCAGATGGGGCAATTTCACAACTCCCTCACTAACCTTCCTCTGGGATGACTTCCTGTCAAGGCAAAGGAGCGGAGTCCATCCTGGCTGGGACATTGGTTCATCCCTCAACAATTTTTATAAAAGCAGATAAGCAAATTTGCGGGAACGGAATCGATGGATAGCAAGGATTTTTTGAATTTTTATTTTTCAGCATTGTTCGATTGGCGTTGGGTTACGGTCTGACTTTAAACCGTTATAACATGACCCGATTTTAGAACTGATGGCAGGTCTAAATTCAGGCTGTCTTATAACTGTTTAAAGCAGAGGTGAGCAACTCTGACCCTGGAGGGCCACAGTGGCTGCAGGATTTCCTTCCTGCCACTTTCTTAATCAGTAACCCTCATTTCTGCTGTTAATTGACTTCTTTTCCTTTCCTTTTAATTGCCTTTGTTATTTGAAAGTCCTCTGAATTGCTTCTTTTATTTCCTTATATGGCAGCAAAATAAAAACGAGATGTGAAGTGAGCCAACAGATAAGCTGCTAAGGTGGGGGGCTCAAACTCCAACCAGTTCCACTCCAGCCATTTTCATAATGAGAAGGTGATTCTTGTTGTTAGTTTAACTTGTTACACAATACCATGGCTTGTATTGAGGACCTGAGCTGATTAACATTACTTGGACCTTCACCTTTCTTTGTTTTCAAAAATCGTGTGATGGACGCGGGTTTGATAGGCACACCTAGCGAGACACTAATGGGTAAAACTCAGCCTGTGTCATTGCATAGTCATAGGCCAAAAGTTTTGGGAATGACCCAAGTATTGCTTTTCACAAAGTTTGCTGCTTCAGAGTTTTTAGATCTTTTTGTCAGATGTTTCTATGGTGGACTGAAGTAGAATTACAATCATTTCAGAAGTTTCAAAGGCTTTTATTGATAATGACATGAAGTTTATGTAAAGAGTCAATATTTGCAGTGTTGGCCCTTCTTTCTTTTTCAAGACCTCCGCAGTTCGCCCTTGCATGCTGTCCATCAATCAACTTCTGGGCCAAATCCTGACTGATGGCAGCCCTTCCTTCTTGCATAATCGGTGCTTGGAGTTTGTCAGAATTGGTGGGTTTTTGTTTGTCCACCCGCCTCTTGAGTATTGACCACAAGTTCTCAGTGGGGAGATTCCAAATTTCGATGTTTTGTTCCCCGAGAGTGCGCAGTTGGCCTGAAAACCACAGCCTGCCAGGCTTAAAAGGTTAAAGGTTTTTTATGAATTAAAAAATAATAATAATAATTAAACCAAGAAACCAAAGGCATGAATAACCACCACGTGTTGACTCGTTTTGTATCTCATTATTGTTTGGCTTTGTGACGGTCCAGGTCGGCTCCACGCTCCCTTGTCAGTTCTGGAAGATTCTTAAACCCAGAACCATTGATAGTCATGAACCGAGATGATCCAGGCAAATGAGGACCCGCGCGCGTGTAGCAAAGGGTTGGTGTAAACGTGCTCAGTGCTTTTATTAAAATCCATCAATAAATAAATAATACATAAAAACACAGCATCCGTGTGGAGATTAAACTTTCGAAGAAATAAATATTTCATTAAAACGAGGTTAAAATGACAGGCGGGATTGTGCTCCATGAAACACTGGCGAGGTCTGGTGCACCCTTCTAAAACTGATGTTCCCACCGCTTATCTTGTCTGGATCTACCGTCTTTTTCTGAAAATAAGACATCCCCCGAAAATAAGCCCTATCGAGATTTTCGGAACTTTTTGTAATATAAGCCCTCCCTCGAAAATAAGCCCTAGTTAAAATAATGTGAAAAAAAGAATTCGTTAAAAAATGCTGTTGATTTATTAAGTATGTTTAGCTTCCCTAATACTCGTATTTCAGAGAAATGTTTGAAATAAAATATTCCGAGAAATTCATTGTTTACCTCTACAGTTCGTTTCAAATTAATTCTTGGAATTTATCTTAAAAATACAACATAAGGCAGCATGAATACATAAATATTGTGTCCGCTCTGCTCTGCTGTGTTGTACTGCGTCGCGCGTATCGCAGAGTATGGTCGAATGAGGTGGGGAGGGGGTGGAGGGGGGCATGCATATGCGGAATGCGACGGAACGCGTCGTTGGCGCACACTATAAATAATTGTTCGTTAAGGCAGCAGTCTACATTGAGCGACAGTGCAGATACAATGTTTGTTCATTTCAGTCTTGTAAGTCTGATTATTTCCTCATACGTAATTTTATTTTTTATAAAGTGAATAATTTTTAACCGCAGTTAAAATGAGTACAAAACGAAAGAGCTATTCCGTCGAGTACAAAAAGGGAATTGTGGAAGACTCCAGGGGTGTAAATCTTGATTTATGACGATGTTCCAGAAGAAGATGACATGACTGTAATTGAATAAATTTTAATTTCTGTATTCTGTGTAAAATAAATAAATATTAAATAAAAATATATAAATATACTTTTATTTTTGTCCTCCCCCGAAAATAAGCCCTAGTGCGTATTTTGGACCAAAAAAGAAAGTAAGACAGTGTCTTATTTTCGGAAAAAGACGGTAGCAGTGGAGGGGACATCCTTCCGACAGGTGCAGTTAACCCTAAATACCTGGCTTGGGTCCCCATTGCCAGACCTTCAACTGTTCGGGACGCTCCTGCTCCCCAGTATCACTCAATAGGGGCGACCCATCTTCAGCCCCAGGCTCCTCCCACTGACACTCGCTCCCGACCATCTGCCTCCATTCCCTCGTACGTTGGCGTCTCCCGATCCTGTCATCTCGCTCCTTCTTTCCTTTAACCTCCATTCCTTTCTTTTCATTTTCTCCGTTTCTCTCTCGCTCTCTCTCTCTCTCTCTGTTCTGCTTCTTTCTTTTATTTTTTTCCCTCTCCCTCTGCCCTGCAGACCCCTTAATACAGCCTGATCGAGTGCAGATGTGACCCTCCAGCTACTCCGAGGTGTGAGTGAGGCAGCTGACTGATCCCTGAGTGCGCGATCAGCCAAGCACTGCAGTTGACTCCGGAGCAGTGCCATCATGTGCACACCAGCACCCGTCCTGAGCCTACACTCTCAGAATGCGATTATTTATTTCAAAACCTGCACGACGCTATGGACCGCTCATCCCAGGCTTGTAATTAAGGAATAAAAGAAACAAAACCCTTTGAGGGGTCTCATTCTTTAAAAGCAAGTCAATTAAAATGAAGAGAAAAGTAATTCATTAGCAGCAAAGAGAGATCATTGATTAAGAAAAAGGTTAGAATGAAAACCTGCAGTCACTGCAGCCACCCCCCAGGATCGGAGTTGGACACCCCTGGTTTACAGGTTTGGCGCAATGCACTTCCAACTATGTGAGTTTGCATATAAAACAAAATTTTCGTGTGTGTCTATGATTAGCATTTTGGAGTTTGTTTCTTCAGTTTTCAGGTGTCTGGCATAGCGACTTTGACTTTTTTGAGTTTGGCGAACTAAAACATTTGTGACCACCAGGGAACGTAACTACACCTCAAACCCTGAGACACAACTAGATGGCACAATCGGAATCCTCTTTCCTGGTAACACAATAAAATAACAGGCTTTCCGTCTGCTCCTTCCCACATGTCCCATGTATTGTCATCAGCCTCCTCCTGACTCGAACTACTCCATTGCTCCAAGATGGACCCAAGAGCACTTCTAGGGCTACAGCATTGGCACCTTGGAAGCACTTCCGGGTCGTGTGAATATCCCTCAAAAAAGGGGGCAAGGCACTCAAGAACGCTGACCGTGCTGTGCCTTGGGAGTACAATTCCCAACCTGCCCTGTGGATATTTCTGTGGTGGTCCCCCCAGTGGGATACTACTACTAATAATACTTTCCATTTATATAGTTCTCTTCTCACTACTCAAAGCACTTCAGTGAGTGGGGAACCATGTCAACCACCAACCGCTAATGTGCAGCCATTATTGTGCCAGTACACTCACCATGCATGAGCTGTTAGGTGGTGAAGTGGTGAGAGAGAGAGAGAGCCAATTAGAGACAGAGGATGATTAGGGGACCAGAACGACCAGGCCACGATGGGCAATTTAGCCGAGACACACCGTATACAAAATACCCACCAACTCTTTACTAAGGATACCCAGGGATCTTTTATGACTGCAGAGGGTCAGAACCTCAGTTTTACGTCTCATCTGAAGGGTGGCGCCATTTTTACAGTACCTGACACTGCACTGGGGCACACACAGACCATCTGCTGGCCTCACATACACCTCTTCCAGCAGCAAACCAAGCTTTTCCTAGATGATTTCCCATCCAAGTCATACATGCTTAGCTTCAGGTGGATGACCTCTTCTGAAGTGCTTGTGCTATGGCGCCCGCTGGCTACTACCATGTGTACCAGGGGAACACTTAATCCCACCTTCCATTTTTCTGAGCAGGCATCCAGTCCAAGTAAGGACCCATCACCTATCCCAGCCTATACGACATTCCAGCCCAGAATTTCCTTTATGGCCCCCCAATCCCGGTAAGGAGCTAACTCTTATCCCGGTCGGGATGTCAGTCCATCTCTGATCTTCTATTGCAGCCTTACCTCCCTGGCGGCATTTCTTCATCATCCATCTGGGTCGGGACTCCAATCCATCCCATGTGGCACTCACACATTAAAGAGTCTTTCTCTGTTGCTTAGTCTCAGAAAAACCAAATGATTCAACATTGTGTAACGATAACACGTCAAAACTTCCAAGGAGGATGAATACTTCTTCTAGGCACATTATTAGATACTGAATCTGCACGGGGGTCTCTTGACACCTTTTGAGTTTTGATGTTCACGCTACCTGGTTGAAATCTAATTAATCAAAGTAGACACTCAGCGTTAACATTCTTTTTTCAAGGCCCGTTTCAGTGTCCTCCTGTCAATTCCATATTTAACTAATCCCTATGGCTTCCTGAGTGCCGACTTGCACCAGTCGCCATTTGGCACCCGTGTTCCTTTCTTGTAAGAAGGCGGCTGTTCTTTGTGCGTATTTTGAAGCTAATTTGTTTTTTCTGCAGCACCTATGATTTACAAACAGCAGCCAGCCTGTTGAGTTTGTTCCCTGTGTAATCTTGCCTGTGAACTCTTGCTCTTTGTCGAGGAGATGTCCGTGCCACCGCCCTCCATACACGCTGTGCTTGCCAGTTCGGAGAGCACAGGTCTTTCTGCCAAGTTCCAAATAAATCTTCTGCTGACAGTTCCTTGCTGCACTTCTCACAACCACAGGATCCACATTTATTTCAGGGCTTCACGGGAAAATAATTATCAATAATTACACGTATCCACTGGTGTGTTATATACACTGGAGTGTCGCCAGCAGATACCGTAAGCCCTGAGGATAACAGTTGCTGTGGGCCCAGTGGCTGGCCATTTTATGGAGTTTTTAGACTTTGTGACTTGTATGTTCCAGATTGTTATCAGAAGTAAAGTACAGCGTGGCCTCTTTACATTTCTTCCCATGTTTTAATAAGCAATTAGTACTCAGTCATTATGGTCAATGAGTCCCGTCAGCCCTTAACCTATCAATGTGATGGTCCACAATTTCCAGATGAATTCATCCATCCATTTTGAAAGTTCACGTTCACAGGAAGCCCCGTGGTGAAAGTACCTAAGGCACACTGGAGGGGCTGCCAGTCGATATCGTGGCAGAACCATTAATCGGGCAAAATACATGTGGAAGGAAGTAAGAATATCCAGTAAAAGCAAAGTTTGACACCAGGAGAACATAGCAGCTCAACACAATCTCCAACTGGGATATACCCATTGAACGTATTGCACTTGGGTGCATTTCAAATAAGTGACATTTGCGGTGATTTGACTCTCTCTAGTGGGGTCGGGAGCAGTGACCGCAGTTGTCTGTGTCACTCAAGTCCCGTAGATCAAAGGACGAGCTTCTGCTGTTGTTCAGCGGACCAGAAGGGTGGGACTTGAAGTGGAAGTGACGTCCGCTTTCTTCAGGTTGCCATTCCTTCACACTGAGGAGGGAAACAGAAACTGCATAAACTGAAATGCCACATTCCCTTCGCATTCCTAAATCTCATCTGTGTAAGAGACTCACCATACAACAACAACAACATTTATTTCTATAGCATGTTTTCATACAAATGATGGAGCTCAAAGTGCTTTACAAGAAAGAAAAGAGAAAAATATAAGTAACAAAGAATAAAGTAAGGTCTGATGGCCAGGAGGACAGAAAAAACAAAGCAATAAACACTCCATTAATTATTATTATTATTAATGTGTCCAGCATGCGGTCGTCCTGGCAAGAGCGCACCTTCGTGCAGAAGTACACCAGCCGCTGAGAAAGCACTCTCTGCCTCCACTGAAATATGCGGCACAGTCATCAGATACTGATACACTTGTTCTAAACAACACCCGCGCTTGCCATTTTACTGATACATCCAGTTTCTTGTCATCGTTCTGTGATGGCAAGTTTCTTAGCACAGATAATGCAGATGCAACAGACTGACACATTGCAATTTCAAGTTGCTGTTCAAAGCTGTTGTCTGATGAAGTGCAAGCTGCAGCAATGGCGCCTCCTTAATTATTTTCAACTATAACTCTGTTATTTCTTGATCGTTTTTCACACTTTTACATGCTACATATGCGAGCTTGGCCGTTCCCATTTTCCCGGGAATTACAGCAGTTTCATTCCTGGGAATGCGGGAATGTAAAATGGATTCCCTTGTATGGGATTTGTAAAAAGCAGTGCTAATGTTTGTGATGCCCCATCTGTTGGAATGACATATGCAGTGCATTTTATTTCCATAAATGTTCGTCATGTGCCGTATTTTGGAATGACTGAAACAACAGAACCGGATGGACACACAAACACTTATCCCTTAATTAAGGTGGCTAATATTAGGACAAGGGCGGCACGGTGGCGCAGTGGGTAGCGCTGCTGCCTCACAGTTGGGAGACCTGGGGACCCGGGTTCGCTTCCCGGGTCCTCCCTGCGTGGAGTTTGCATGTTCTCCCCGTGTCTGCGTGGGTTTCCTCCGGGCGCTCCGGTTTCCTCCCACAGTCCAAAGACATGCAGGTTAGGTGGATTGGTGATTCTAAATTGGCCCTAGTGTGTGCTTGGTGTGTGGGTGTGTTTGTGTGTGTCCTGCGGTGGGTTGGCACCCTGCCCAGGATTGGTTCCTGCCTTGTGCCCTGTGTTGGCTGGGATTGGCTCCAGCAGACCCCCGTGACCCTGTAGTTAGGATTCAGCGGGTTGGAAAATGGATGGATGGATGGATATTAGGACAATAGTTTTATGTGCCTTACTTCAGAGCTAAATTTGAATAATTATTTTGCTTTACACCCCGACATTTGAGGATTTTACAGTTTGTTCCATATACAGTACTGTGCAAATGTTTTAGGCAGGTGTGAAAAAATGCTGTAAACAAAGAATGCTTTCAGAAGTATAAATAATGATTGTTTATTGTTATCAATTTACAAAATGCAAAGTGAGTGAACAAAAGAAAAATCTAAATCAAATCAATATTTGGTGTTCCTACCTTTTGCCTTCAAACCAGCATCAATTCTTATAGGTCCACTTGCACAAAGTCAGGGATTTTGTAGGATTCTAGTCAGGTGTCTGATCAACCAATCCTACCAAACAGGTGCTAATGATCATCAATGTCACACGTAGGCTGAAACACAGTCATTAACTGAAACAGAAACAGCTGTGTAGGAGGCTTAAAACTGGGTGAGGAACAGCCAAACTCTGCTACCAAGGTGAGGTTGTGAAGACAGTTTCATGTCATGGCAAGATTGAGCACAGCAACAAGACACAAGGTAGTTCTACTGCATCAGCATGGTCTCTCCCAGACAAAGATTTCAAAGCAGACTGGGGTTTCAAGATGTGCTGTTCAAGCTCTTTTGAAGAAGCACAAAGAAACGGGCAACGTTGAGGATCGTAGACGCAGTGGTCGGCCAAGGAAACTTAGTGCAGCAGATGAAAGACACATCAAGCTTATTACCCTTTGAAATCTGAAGATGTCCAGCAGTGCCATCAGCTCAGAACTGGCAGAAACCAGTGGGACCCAGGTACACCCATCTACTGTCCGGAGAAGTCT
Organism: Erpetoichthys calabaricus; assembly: GCF_900747795.2. Lineage (NCBI taxonomy): Eukaryota > Metazoa > Chordata > Cladistia > Polypteriformes > Polypteridae > Erpetoichthys > Erpetoichthys calabaricus. The sequence continues at coordinate 10,825,117 of NC_041406.2, read as the reverse complement.
GGTCAGAAGTGGTATTCATGGAAGAGTTGCAGCCAAAAAGCCATACCTCCGACGTGGAAATAAGGACAAGTGACTCAAGTATGCATGAAAACATAGGAACTGGGGTGCAGAAAAATGGCAGCAGGTGCTCTGGACTGATGAGTCAAAATTTGAAATATTTGGCTGTAGCAGAAGGGCTGGAGAGCGGTACAATAATGAGTGTCTGCAGGCAACAGTAAAGCATGGTGGAGGTTCCTTGAACGTTTGAGGCTGCATTTCTGCAAATGGAGTTGGAGATTTGGTCAGGATTAATGGTGTTCTCAATGCTGAGAAATACAGGCAGATACTTATCTATCATGCAATACCATCAGGGAGGCGTATGATTGGCCCCAAATTTATTCTGCAGCAGGACAACGACCCCAAACATACAGCCAAAGTCATTAAGAACTATCTTCAGCGTAAAGAAGAACAAGAAGTCCTGGAAGTGATGGTATGGCCCCTACAGAACCCTGATCTCAACATCAGCGAGTGTGTCTGGGATTACATGAAGGGACAGAAGGATGTGAGGAAGCCTACATCCACAGAAGATCTGGGGTTAGTTCTCCAAGATGTTTGGAACAACCTACCAGCTGAGTTCCTTCAAAAACTGTGTGCAAGTGTACCTAGAAGAATTGATGCTGTTTTGAAGGCAAAGGGTGGTCACACCAAATATTGATTTGATTTAGATTTCTCTTTTGTTCATTCACTGCATTTTGTTCATTGATGAAAATAAATGATTAACACTTCCATTTTTGAAAGCATTCTTTGTTTACAGCATTTTTTCACACCTGCCTAAAACTTTTGCACAGTACTGTATATATGCACACGTACAGCATGTCCACCTAGGATCAGTGGAGCTTTAGCCTTCAAACTCCATGACTGCAGTCTCACACTTCATTTCAAAGCCGTTCGCGCATTTTGCACAGCAAGCTTGGCAGTGGCTCTTCGCAACAGGCAGTGTTCCTTCCCCTCAGGCAGCCAGGGCTCCGTAAAACTGAATGATGTCCTCATCACCTTCAGACTTGAGGATTCTTGGCAGCTGCGGCATCCTGAAAGAGAGAAGCCTGGCAAGCGGTGTCTTCCTCGTGTGCGTAACTGAACTGGGCAAGCCAAAATATGATTTAGCGTCTCATGAAAGCTTTTTTATGTTATGAGAGCCTGGACATCCAGAAATTTCTTGCCCTCCTTTCACTTTTTTTTTTTTTCTTCGATCCTCACATTTAAAGGAGTTGAGATCTCTCGAGGCTCTGGCCACACGTGGCGACGGGACCCTCAGGGCTGAGCTGGCAGAGGCTGCAGTCACTCTCGTGTGAGCTGTGTTATCAGATGTATTTGGCTGTCTGGTGAGGAGGCCACGTTGTGCTGCTCAGCCTGTCTAGGCAAACCAGACAACATGGCCACCCATGGGGTCACTATGTATGACGTCTTTCCCAATTGAAAATGTGTGGATATTGTGATGTAAAAAAAATGAAACCAAGATCAATCATGTCAGAACTGTTTTCACCTTTAAGTGAGAGGATGCCTGAGGAGTGGAGAAGAAGTGTACTGGTGCCGATTTTTAAGAATAAGGGGGATGTACAGAGCTGTAATAACTACAGGGGGATAAAACCAATGAGCCACTGCATGAAGTTATGGGAAAGAGTAGTGGAAGCTCAGTTAAGAAGTGAGGTGATGATTAGTGTGCAGCAGGATGGTTTCATGCCAAGAAAGAGCACCACAGATGTGATGTTTGCTCTGAGGATGTTGATGGAGAAGAATAGAGAAGGTCAGAAGGAGTTGCATTGCATCTTTGTGGACCTGGAGAAAGCATATGACAGGGTGCCTTGAGAGGAGCTGTGGTATTGTATGAGGAAGTCGGGAGTGGCAGAAAAGTACGTAAGAGTTGTATAGGATATGTACGAGGGAAGTGTGACCATGGTGAGGTCTGAGGTAGAAGTGATGGAGGTGGGATTACATCAGGGATTGGCTCTGAGCTCTTTCTTATTTGCAATGGTGATGGACAGGTTGACAGACGAGATTAGACAGGAGTCCCCGTGGACTGTAATATTTGCTGATGACATTGTGATCTATAGTGAGAGTAGGGAGCAGGTTGAGGAGACCCTGAAGAGGTGGAGATATGCTCTAGAGAGGAGACGAATGAAGGTCAGTATGACCACCAAGACAGAATACATGTGTGTGAATGAGTGGGAGGTCAGCGGAATGTTGAGGATGCAGGGAGTAGAGTTGGTGAAGGTGGATGAGTTTAAATACTTGGGATCAACAGTACAGAGTAATGGGGATTGTGGAAGAGAGGTGAAGAAGAGACTGCAGGCAGGGTGGAGAAAAGTGTCAGGAGTGATTTGTGACAGACGGGTATCAGCAAGTGTGAAAGGGAAGGTCTACAGGACGGTAGTGAGACCAGCTATGTTATATGGGTTGGAGACGGTGGCACAGGAGACAGAGCTGGAGGTGGCAGAGTTAAAGATGCTAAGATTTGCATTGGGTGTGACGAGGATGGACAGGATTAGAAATGAGGTCATTAGAGAGTCAGCTCAAGTTGGACAGTTGGGAGACAAAGTCAGTGAGGCGAGATTGTATTGGTTTGGACATGTGCAGAGGAGAGATGCTGGGTATAATGAGAGAAGGGTGCTAAGGACAGAGCTGCCAGGGAAGAGAAAAAGAAGAAGGCATAAGAGAAGGTTTATGAATGTAGTGAGAGAGGACATGCAGGTGATGGGTGTAACAGAACAAGATGACGAGGACAGAAAAATATGGAACAAGATGATCTGCTGTGACAACCCCTAATGGAAGCAGCTGAAAGAAGAACTGTACAAAGACAGGGAAAACAAATCAAATCGAAAACTTTTAATAAACCTGGCTACCATAAAGTGTTCCGACCCCTTGTTGAAGCACCTTTTGATTTTATTATAGCATTCAGTCTATTCGGGTTAGAGTCTATCGGCTTGGCACACCTAGTGTATGGCCATCAAACTGCATCCTTTCAACAGCGCCTTCTTCAGGTCACCCCACAGATCTTCAGTTGGATTCAGGTCTAGGCTCTGGCTGGTCCATTCCAGAACATCCATCTTGTTTTGTTGATTTGGTTTGTTGTCATCCTGAAAAGAGAAATTGGTCTTCATCTTAAGCTTCCTAGTAGACACCAGAAGGTTTTGTGTGAAAATTGGCAAGTATTTGGTGCCATTCATGATTCTCTCCATCTTGGCTAAAGCCTCAGTTCTGGCAGACTCATATTATGATGCTGCCACCATCACACTTCACCATTTGTGCACCAAACGTACCTTTTTGGAATTATGACTAGAAAGTTCAACCTTAGCCCCATCAGACCATAATATATTTTTTCCACGTGGTGGGCGACGAGACTGGTACCCGCGAGGTGGCACTTTTTTTTTTCTATAATTTGCTTGAACATTCCGGTTGATTTTCCAACTTCTCTCATTGCACTAAGTGTCATAGTTCGCTTTCCATCCAGGAGTGAGGCGGCCCCTTTTATGTTGCCCACAGATGTGCTCCAAGTGCACCCCGATGAACCTCCCACAGGACTTGTGTGGCGGAAGTGCTGCATGGGCACCCAGAAGCACTGCAGGTGCCCTCGGCTCCTCTTCCAGCAGCACTTCCTGGTGTGGCAGAAGTGCTGCCATCCAGGGCTCCAGGATCATCCAGGTGCCCCCTGGCAGTGGCCATGGACCCCAACAGGGTTGAGCTTCCAAGCTCTCCATCTGTGACCCTGATGTAAACAAGGGGGGCTGCCCTCTTGCGCCCCAGGGAAGATATTGCCCCTCTCCCGGTCCTTACCTTCTCCTGGCATCCCGGTGGGGCACAATCCCTGGTAGTTTGCCACAATATATATAAAAAATCCAACATCTCTCTGTCTGTCTGTCCGCCTTTACCTAACAGATTTAGATCGGGTTTTTTTCTTTAATTTGCATGAACATTCCGGTTGATTTTGTGACCTGTGTAATCACGCTAAGTATCATAGTTTGCTTGCAATACCGATTTTATTTGTGCAAATCCGAGAAAGG